>NW_027282427.1:0-65000 GCF_046629955.1 Centroberyx affinis | reverse complement strand
GTGCACCTTCACCTCCTGGTCAGGGTCAGTCGCTCCAACAAGACAGAAAGACAAGTTAATGTGACAAAAATATACCATTAATTCTCCATTGGTTAATAATTACAGATTAGGAAGTGGATACAAAATCCACTTCCTGAATTGACTGACTTGACCCTGACCCTGGATCACAAGCTGTGAAATAAGCGTGTGTGTGTGTGTGTGTGTGTGTGTGTGTGTGTACCCATGTGTGAAAGTCCCTCTTCGTGTTGATTTTGCCTTTTCTGTTGCTGTGAATCTGAGTTAAAGGAATAGTTCACCCAAAAATGAAAATCCTGTCATCATCTCCTCCCCCTCATGCCAAATGAAACTCAGGTGAAGTTTGTTAGTCCATATAACACACAGGGAGGCTGCAGCACAACTTGGTAGCAGCCTTCTCCAAAACAACTGAAGTCAATGGGGACCTGTTCTTTAGAGCTCCAAAACAACAACAGACAAACAATCACACTGTGAGTAGAAAGACCTATACACCATTATTTGTTGCAGATCAATCAGCTGTAGTTCAGATTTGCACTAAATGATGGTGTAAATATACTGTAGGTCTTTGTGGAACTCTGAAGAACTGGTCCCCACTGACTTCAGTTGTTTTGGAGAAGCCTCCCTGTGTGTTATATGGACAAACTTCACCTGAGTTTCACCTGGCATGAGGCAAGGTTATTAGAGTTTTGCATTTATCATTAGTTTTTAATTTTTTATTTTGTTTTGACTTTTTGTTTTCAATTTCAGTTTAGTTTTAATTAGTTTTTAAAGCGGGTTTGCTAGTTTAGTTTTTATTTTTTGAAAATGCTTAGTTTTAGTTTAGTTTTTATTAGTTTCAGTGTTAGTTTTAGTCTTTTTGAGTAATGTGGGGTATTTGTCAGGAGCGAGATTAAAAAATGTATAAAATAAATTGACAAAGACGAAAACTAAACACATTTTCTCTATAATTTTAGTTTATTTTAGTTAGTTTTGTAAACACACAATACAGTTTCAGTTAGTTAGCGTTTTTTTGTAAAGCCTCGTTTTTATTTCAGTTAACAAAAATGTTTTTTCACACCTAGTTTTCGTTATTTCGTTAGTTTTCGTTAACGATAATAACCTTGGCATGAGGGTGAGTAGATGATGACCGAATTTTCATTTTTGGGTGAACTATTCTTTAACCCCCCCCCCCACACACACACTATATTATAGATATGAATCCAGCCTGTATCATAAGCTACTGCACTCAGATTGTCTATATTTGTAAATTAAAGAATAGTTTATCAGAGCAGAGAAGATAACTAAGAAATCAGATATATAATATAAAGTTAAATATAGATATACAGTATATATATATACACTGTAGGCTACATTGTGCACTGAGGCATCAAACTGATCCAGGAACAGGTGGAAACCACAAGCAGCATCAGTTGGCTGACACCAAGCGGAGCGTTAAGCACATTTTATAGTAAAATGTAAAGTGTGAATGTAAAGAACGCAGCGGCACTTTCATTGAAGTTGTTATTACTTCTGCAGCATGTTGTTCAAATCCTGAACACAGGGAGGCGGAGTTTAAAAAAGATCATATCACACCAAAACGAAACATAGAAGAAGAGAGGAACAGGAAGCAGGCGTGACGACAATCAGAAAAACAAACATGGACGCCACTATAGCAATGCAACTGGAGGAACTGGAGGAATGGGCGGCTCCCTAACAACACGTCCCGGTCGGCCCTATAACCAACCAATCAGAGAGCGTGACTCAACACAAAGCTCAGACTCTTGGGCAGGTTCCAACACCTACAGAGACTCTTTAACCCCAAATACACATCAAATAGCGCCAGTTTATGTCCGGAGACGCTGTTTTCATGAAAATATAAAACGTGCTTTAGAAGGCATGAAGCTCCAGGAAAGAGGCAGTGACAACTATGACAACTATGTCGTTACTATGACAACCAAACGGCGTAATGACAGCAAGTGATCACACTGTCTAAATGCACAAATCTGATCCGAGAAACCGGAGCGACTTGTGGTTTGGACCTGTGTTTCTGGGCAGGTCTGATCTCTCTGTGCACCTGGGGACAGTGAAATAGTGTATATTGCAATACAGAAATGACAAAATAGATATTTAGTTTTATGAAGTCCACACAGTAGTAGGCTAGTGAAATCATATTTTTGTCCGCTACAAGAGAAACGAAGGGGCTGCTGACCCTCTGAACCACAACATGGATGCAGATGTGTGGAGTGAACGGAGGGACAGATGTGGTTGATGTGATCTGTGGTTTGACTGCTAATTAACTTTGACCTGAGCCGACGTCAATAAAGACTCGACACCTTCAACAGACTGTGGGCTCTTGTTTGGCAGTAATGTTCTGTATATGACGCTGTGTAAAACCCTTATATAAATAAACAAGACTAATCTGCTTACAAAGAAACTGGTAAATCAATCACATTTTGTATATTTGTTTTGTACATTTTAGTCATTTATTTTTTTCAGAGACTCGCAGTGAGTTTAGCAGTAGAAGCTAAACCTCAATTCCAATATCAGTGACATTATAAGCAACCAACAGTAAGGAGGTCAAGGGTCAGAGGTCACAGCATCCAGACATAAGATAGAACAAATTATCAATTGATAGAACAAATTATTAAATTAGAAAGTAGAAAACACAGCTGTGGTTGGTCTGGACATGGAGCAACTTTCAGGGTCTAATGAAATGTCCTGACCAATATTTTAAATTATCAATTTTATTATCACTTGGTGATCTGATAAATAAAACATGCATTGCAGTTTTTCGTGGCATGCCTTTATCATGCAGATAATTATTGTATTTGGGACTATTTTCACTTTTTCCATCACTATAACATTCTTCTGGTGACGTATTTCCAAATGAAACAGAAAGTTAGGATGGGAAGTGTCAGTGGGAGGGGCTTATTTGAATATTAATGAGATATGGAGGAAGGGGGCAGACAGCAGTCTCCACCAAGTCAGAAACATTAGGCTCGTTAGAGATGAGCAAGTCCTGCGCAGTTTTGACCAGCGACTGCTCGGCCCGTTGCATGATGGTTAGAAAAGTGTCCGACCCGACCGTGCGAGCCACGGGAATCTGGCGGGACGGAGGCGAGGCTTTCCACCGACCGCACAGCTCCGAGGATCATGGGAAAACGCCTCGAGCTGAGCGCTGATTGGCTCATCACAGTTGTATCACACACCCACAGTGAAATGGGGAGACTTAAGTTTTTATATCTATTCCAAGATGTCACTCCATGAGAAGTCTGTATAGCATTTTATTAGAACACTACAGACATGTAGTTTCTGTAAATGCCACCTGTAATGCCTACATCAAAATAAATTTAAGTAACATGTGAAGGTCTGGGTTGGTTGAGCAGTGAGTGTGGGTGGTGGTAAAGTACCTTTTAAGTTGTTTACCCAAAATGAATCAGAATCAGCTTTTTTGTCCAAGTATGTCCACATACAAGGAATTTCACTCCGGTTTTTTCGTTGCTCTCAATGTATTTACACAGAATAAATATACATCTAAAAACAAAGACAACAAGATGAACAGAGGTAAACCTAAACATTTAACTACTATGTACAAATATGCATACATATATAAACAAGTATATATATATACATATGTAAACAACATGAGGACAATAGTGCAATGGTGCAGAGTGCAAAGATGCTGGAATAAATATGGAGTTGTTGGTGTAACAGGTTACATTATATACATGAGATATTACACATTATGAAATGAAATGCAGCAGTGAGTGACTCGGCTCTCATCATCTCAAACGAGCCTACTCCTTTGTCCATGTTGCAGCTGAACTGAACTGCATGCTGGGAAGAAATAGCCGGGGTGGGTGGGGGGTATGGGTTATCAAATTTTGATTGAAGTGTTTGTCTCTGCCCCCGAGTGCAGGATGAGTCATCAACAGAAAAATGTTTTTAATGTATTGTTGAAAACATTGAGAGTCTAGGAGTTCAAACCTGCAGCACAGCAGACAGCAGGAGCTTCTGACTGGAAATACATCGTTAAGTTTACACTCTTCATGGATGATAATGGAGATAATATAAAATGACACTGGTGTTATCCTTTAACAGTTAACTAAGTATTCTTATTATTGTGAATATCTTTTGTGTAAGTCGGGTGATTAATAGGTCACTAGAGCCAGCACAGCACTGATATATACATGGAATTTACATTTTTTTTATTAAATGACAAAACATTGTCAGACAATCATACATCGTCCAAATGCAGGTAAAATACAAAGAAACACAAATTACAAAATAGTTAAACCATAAATCTGTAAGTTCATGTGATGGTGTACTCATCATGTACAGAAAAAATAAATAAAATAGATATACAGGAAAAAACAAATGCATATTCTAAAATAAATAGACAACATCAAAGTTATATAAATATATATAGACAGTATATATACTGTTTTGTTTGTGTGCTGTTTCAGGGAATCAATGAGAATGTAAATTTCAGGGTTTATAAAAAGCAGGGCACATATTTTGCACATTTTGCCTTATGAATATGAAACTTTGCCATCAAAATGAGCATGTTAATAACATAAGCTACATAGGAATTCCTATCCAAAATAAAGAACCACGTCCTTCTTAATAACTGTAATGTTTAAGCTTGTTTCCCCACAATATAATGCATGAACTCTTGCCAGAATGTATTGGTTATTATACAGTCAAAAAATGAAATGGCAAACGTCCGAACTGTTTCTGAAGGCACCCTGTTCTAAAATAATGAGCAAATCAGGACAAAGAACCGTTAGATTGGCACACAGGATCCAACCAATCACTGTTAAGAATGCCCGTCAATGTCCCGCCCACTTGTTCTGTTTTTGTAGCCGTTGGAAAGTTGGAGCCGACCGGAGGAGTGAGAGAGTATCTGAAGAAAGACTTGAACACTTGAACACTTTCCCATCAGAACAGCAGTGAATGAATCCACCTGCCTTCTTCTGTCTGTATTGTCAACTTCAGGAGAAGAAGAAGAGGCAACGCTGGTGAGTGGAACAGAGAGAAAAAGTTACAGAAGCTAAGCTAACTTCAGCTAGCTTAAGCCTTCCCAACGGAAAACAGTGAATTTGACTGAAGATGACAAGGCATATTTTGTTGGCGGCTAACTAACTCTCTGTAACAGTGCTTGCATTTGCCTGTTACCATTCAAATTGATATCTGTATGAAATATGTTTATTGATGAAACAACTGTTTTTATTCACATACATATCATACAAAAACACAGCGCTAATCTGTTGAATTCAAAAGCTAGCTTTAGCTTCCCAGTGGCTTTAACAGTGTTCTCACAGCTGCCATTGACCTGCATTCATTTGATCTTCAAATGGTGATTTCAAAAGGGAGATTCTGTGGCAATGTGCCTTGGCATAGCTTTTGTGCTGCTAATGCTTTGCGTTGCATTGCGGGTGCCATGTAGATTGGATTTATCCAACTCGGCCAGAGAAAATAATAAAAACAACAATAACACCTTTCATACACAACATGCAGCCCAAAGTGCTTTACATCAATCAAAGGAAAACAAATAAAAAAATATATAAAAACAAAAGCATTACATAAAAAAACTAGTAAAAATATAAGATAAAATAAAATACACAAAGTGAATTGCATTAAAAGAACACAATCAAATTAAAATGAAGGCTAGGCTAATTAAAAGCTGAAAGTTTAAAAGTTAAGTTACAGTGAATACATAAGCCGGCCAAACCACACGTCATCAACATACGTAGTAATACAAGTTTTAATAAATGTAATTAATTTTTATTTGAATGTTTTATTAGTCATAATGTGATAAAAAATCTGACACAGAAGTCTCCCTCACACGTTAAAACTACTATTTTTACTATTTTCAAAATAAAATTGCATCATTTGGTTCAAGAGATTTCCATCTGGATCTGGACAGTTCGACCACCTGCTCAACAGAATTGGAAACCAGGAACCAGAACGCCTGGCAGTGTCTTTGTATGTATGGTAATGTATGGTGTTAATATCTTTGTATTAAGTTATACCGTTGTTTGTTTGAAAATATTACAATTAAGTATAATCCATAGGCAAAATACATATATTTTAGCCTATGCGCAATATCGCCTATATTGCCAACTGTGGAAATGGGGCAGGTCTGTTGCTATGCTTTGGTTCTCACTGAGTTCCCTCTATAATACTGTACATTCACCTTAAAATAGGACCTATGCCGCTACTTGAGTTTGTATAGAGCATGTAGTTTAAGAACCATGTATATCCACGTTTACAGTACAGTTGCCTGTATTTTGTAGGCCTATTCTGTACATAACTTACCTGTATTGTATCACATGTACAATAGGCTGTAACTTTACCTTTATATTCTACTGCAGATTCCTTGCCACAGGAGACTCCTACAGTTCCACTGCCTACAGTTACTGTGTTGGCAGATCTACTGTGTCAGACCTTGTTCCTGTTGTTGCACGAGCCATATGGGACACACTAGCGGAGGACTTCATGTCTAAACCAAGGGAGAGCTGTTGCAGAGGACTTCAAAATCAAGTGGGACTTCCCCAACTGCATTGCAGCCATCTTCAGACAATTTAGATGGCGACGTCACATGCATGGTTTGTCTTGTCTACTCAAGATTAAGGTGCTATAGGTTCTCCACAATTCTTCCCAAACTTTTACCTAAGTGCCAGCATGATTCAGTATTTAGTGTCGCCACATCAAGGATCAAAAATGCATTATCACATCTTAATGCAACCTCAGGATCAATAGTGGCAATCAGGAAAAGGGGAGGACAACATTCAAATTTACATACATAAACATTTTTAGAAGAATGTTCAAGATTTTTTAGAAGCCTATCCAACTGATTACCAACCAAGCCCTTGCTTAAGATGTTCCAAAATACTTTCAAGCCAGTGCTTGTTTCTGAGAAACTGGCACCAGAACCAGACCAGAACCAGGAGACCAGAACCAAAACCCAGGGTAGAGGGGCTCAGTGAATGTGGAGCAGGTGGTGTGGAGGAGTCTCAGTTTGTCAGAAGAGACTCTGTAGAAGGACAGAGTCCCAGCAGACCAGTCCAGATACACTGCTACTCTGTTAGATCCAGAGGAACGGACAGAGATGATGGTGGACTTCCCATTGTGTCTGGCAGTATAGCTGTTATCAAAGCACTCCAGAGTCCAGGACTGGTCATTGTATCCAAACTGGCATTCAAGACCCCATCCTCTCCTTCTGATTCCTCTGTAAGTCACTGCTATATTAACTTGTCCTCTCCAGTCAACCTCCCAGTAACATCGTCCAGTCAGACCCTCTCTACACAGAACCTGATGCTGCTGGTTAAATCTCTCTGGGTGATCAGGATACGAATATTCCTTTCTCAACATCGTCACCTTTCTGTTGTCCTCAGACAGATGGATGTTTCTGTTTGCTGTGTTCGGATCCAGTGTGAGATGACAGGCATCTGATGGGGAGAAGAAGACACACAACAAAAGAAATCACCACTAAGATTCACATCACCTTGTAATCAGCACTGTAGCACATCCAGTATAAAGGCTAGCAGGGACTTAAAGGGATGGTGAACTTCAGTCGTAGTTTAGGTTGTGTTCTTGGCCATGATAAAACCCCAAAATCAGGTTCTGATAATATATAAAAAAAAGTAGTAATTGTGCTGAAATGTTTTTAAGTGAATCACTTTTTTTATGTTATTAAACCTGCAATAAGCGATTTCAGGCCCTATGACCAATCCTGAAACTAACCTGTGCTATGTGGAGATTTCCTTGAGATATAATGACATAAACAAATAGCCACACAGCAGCCAGCTGTGTTGCTGTTTTCACCTCTTTTCTAAAGCTTGTCAAAACCCGGCCCGACTCGAAGCTCCTCCCGACCCATTCAGCAGCTTTTCATTTTTGTAGCTAGCTTGTCTCCTCCCTCGCCGTTTAAAGCGGCGCTCTGCCCTCCCATTCCTGAAAATAAATTCTCGTAATGTTGGAATCAATGAAGCGAGGGAGTAAACCCTTTGAACCCGGAGCAGCTGCCTGCAGCCTCATTTGCATCATGCTGTTTAGATGGCTCTAAAATCGAAACCATAATAACTTGCATCATAATTCTTTTGCATCTGAAAGCTAAGACTTCTGTCTTCACTGCAAGCCCATGCAACCCCTGTAGCATGTTTTTTTTTTTCACTCTAAATGAACTGCGGAAAGTTGTAAAATTGTATGTCAAGTTACGACAGGTAAAATCTATTGAGTTGCAGATTGCATATCTTCTAGAGATCTAATGTTGCATCCGTTTCTGTACATGACATTGATGATGTCATCACGTTGTACCACGCCCGTGTCTCCTGGTGAAAAGGTCCAGCACACCCGGCTGTTTAGGGCGCTAATATTCCAGGTGACCGAGAATCAAGCCTGACTCAGCTGCGCTCTCAGCTCCACTCCCTGAAATGTCTCCTAGCGAAATGCTAATGTTTCTCTCTTGGGCAGAGAGGAAACAGAGAGCGGGCAGGTGTCCTCCAGACATCGGTTACCCTCTTCGCCGGGGTGGGAGGGCCAAAACCAACAAAAACACCTTTGCATTCTGCTCACAAAAATGAGCATATCTCAAAAACTAAAAGATGTACATAGTTCAAATAAATTTGAGTGTTGAGAAATATTTTATTCATGTTCCTTACATTTCTGTGGCTAAATATGTTAAGTGTGTGTATTTAAAAAAATTTAGTCAAAAAACATGTCAAATTTTGTCCAATTTTACATTTTTCACAATTTAAATATTTTTTCCAGTTATTACGGTTTATTGATTTACATAGCCTGTTAGCTTGGGTTGTGCAGATTTTAGGGATATTAAACATTTGAAGATACTCAAAAAAATGACATCACATTAAGCAAAAATACCAGTGTAGGCTCTGGTGGACCATTCCTAGTGTATAAAGGGTTAAACTAGTAAACTTGTTAAACTAGTAAACTTCCTACCTGCCTCTTCACTTCATTGTGGGACATGTAACTTTCAGCGGGACAAAAATCTGGCAAAGTGACTCTGGTAACTGGTGACACTTCTCTGTTGGTACGTTTATCTTGCTGTCTTTGCTGTGGTTTATTTACAGATGTGTTGCTGTTTCTGTCACCCTCTAGTGGTCGGAAAATCGCTTAGTGCAGCTTTAAACCTTTCAGTGTAACATATGAAATTCTTCCAGATTTTGGTGTTACACTTGTTGGTTTAATAACAAAGAAAGCGATTCACTTAAAATATTTCAGCAGAGTGACTATTTTTTAAATATATTGTCAGAGCCTGTTTTGTTCACATTTGTTTATGTGCTACTAATGTGATTTTCAGACCTCTTTTGTCATATAATGGCAGTGAATGGAGAGAGAAAACATTGTCTCTGTCGGAGCCCAGGAGCAACAGATAACAGAGAGGGGTTAAATCATGGCCAGGAAGCTGCCCAACCCAAGCTACTACCAAAGTTCACCATGCCTTGAAGCCCTGTTCAGACCAGAAAGGTAACAGCTGTGTATCGGCTGCATAGCATTGTCCCCTTCCTTTCAGCCCCCATGTTAATGAATTGAGGCTAAGCTCACAGACCTGCAGTGATAGTTTTGGTATTGAGTTTATTTTATACAGTGGAAATACACTGTGGTAATTTTTGCATCATTAGCACAGAAGCACAAAAGAGATTAACCCACTCATGTCTTTACTGTTGTTGGTTAATACATATACATCAATGTAAATTTTGAAAGCAAGAGAATTACTGTGGGATGAAGAATATCTTATTTGCTTTGGAAATATCACATGCCAAATGAACATGGGGTCTGTTATCACTAACATAAGATTTGATGTTAAGCAAATATTTTATGGATAGATGGAGAGATGAAAAGGTCCTATATGCTTGACCAAAGATTGTCCAATCATCAACCAACTGTCAAGTCATGACACTGACTGAACAGTAGTCCTTATCAAATCCACATGACTCCTTTGATGCTGAGAGACTGTGTAGAAAGTGGAGAAGGTGGACAATATATACAGTCAGGGCTCCAGACTAACTTTTCCACTGGTAGCAGTGGTAGCAATGGTTTCTCAGTTGGTGGCACCAGCACATGATTTGGTCGCACCCTTTTTTTTTCTTTCTTTTTCTTCGTAAATCTTTGTATTTCTCATACACCCCAGGAACCTCGGGAAGCAGTGACCCACGCGTCAAAACCTCCATGCTTCTGTGTCTCTCTTTCTGCCGACAGAACAGAGGGTGGACAGAGCTCGCGCATGTGCATGGAAAAAATGGCAATATGATATAAATGTATAGATTGTGTGTGTTTGTTTTGACTTACCGCGGTCCCTCTGTCTCAAATGCATCAAGCCAGCCGGTAAAAACTCCGCTGTAGACTGTTAATGTACAGCGCGTCCCCCCCCCCCACACACACACACACACACGCACTGATGATGAAAGTATAGGTAGGGAGAGACTGAGCCAGTGAAGAAGAAAAAGTACTACTTTCAACCACAATGGCTAACGCAGTACCCGTGCCGGAGAGACACCAAAACAGCTTAATGATCATCATGCTCTCTCATAAAGGCGACCACATGAAATTTTAACTCGCACACTCTCAAAAAAGACTGCGACCATTTTGGTCGCAGTCTGGAGCCCTGACAGTATATACTGTATATGACATAATATTACTCACTGATTTGGAAAATACAGTGAGCTCTATGACCATCAGCATTGTTTATACAAAGACAACGTTAAAAAAGATGAGGCTTAGGATGTTGTTGCTCTGTCTGTTGGAGCACAATGCAAGTTCAGCCTGTTTTAACATTTCTCCTCTGTGTAGTTTATTTTACTCAATGAGGCAGTACACTTCTGGCCTGAACAGCCATGCTACGACTCGCATGCGTAAATCCAGCTATGTGTCTGTTCCACTTCTGGTCTGAACAAGCCCTTACACGTGTGTGTGTGTGTGTGTGTGTGTGTGTGTGTGTGTGTGTGTGTGTGTGGGTGTGTGCGCGTGTGAGAGACAGATAGAGCTATAAGCAGTGTGCTCATACTGTCTCAGTACTCACATTTTCTAAGGCTGTCAGCTGTAATCCAGTCTCCTCCATGGTTCACCCTGTAGGGATGAGCATAGTCATGAACATCAGTCATGGGGCCCTATGTTAATGCAAGCACAGTGACTTGGACCAGCGAAGTGATATTTTTGTTGAGCACAAGCAGATTTTTTCCCGCCTGTGCCAGACCTTTTTTTTCCTAGCTCACCATGACATTGCTTATGCCGAAATGGGCAGAGAACACACTAGAGGGAACAATCATTACAAATCGGGTGGTGCAATGCAAGTGTGATGTTGAAAAATATGCTTGCACCTCCGCCTTCTATATATAGTATTAACATGTTGCACTGTCGCTGACAGACAGCCTAGCACTGGGACAGCAGATTTTACCTATAGCTCCTCCTGCTGCACATCACTGAAATGCTTCATGTAGAACTGCTCTAGGATGATGGACATGGTGGAGCCCATATCCACCACTAGCTCAGCAGGGGAGGAGGCAGAATTTGCACTTACGGTAACTGCACAGGTTTTGTCAATAGGCCATCCATCCAGTATTATACACACAGTGACTATTTAAGGCAACCAACTCCCCCGATTTAGCTGTGTCTTTCTTTGACTTACACACCTGGGTGAAGTGTCCTTTCTTGTTGCAGTTTCAGCAGGTCATTTTCCGAGCAGGGTAGTCTGGAGCGTCTGCCATGTGAGCTGACAATCTGCATCTAATTAACTTTGATCCTGCTTTAATGGGGCTACATGTTCAGCAGAGAAATTGCTTGTTGTTCTGGGCTTGAATGAACATTTTGGGTTGATTTTTATCACATGCACGGGGGCCTGAGGGTCCAAGTCAAAGTCTGTGCGTGCCAAATTCCAGCTTCTACTTGGCATTCCATTGTGATAGCTTTATCCAAATTTAGGTTTACGGCCCTGGTGGCTCAACCGGTATAGTGCATACCATTAAGGCGAAGCCCTAATCATAGTGGTACAGGTTTGAATCTGGCTCTTGCCCTTTGTTTAAAGTGTAATCTCTATCTCTCTATCAGTCTGTACTAGCAATTGTTCCTGCTCTCTTTAACAGCTAGCATGCTCGATCAACTGGTCACAAACCATCTCAGATACATGCGATCTCTGTACTCTGTCTAAACTTGGGTCTGAAATGTGCACCCAATGCTTTCACTAATGAGTTGGAAGTTGCACCTGTATCCGTCACTGTGCAGAATATACATTGGCTTTCAGTGCCCAGGCAGTGCAGCAACATAGTGTGTCAGCCAGTCCTCCCCCTTCACATGGATAGTTAGCAAGTAAATGTTAAACATTTTAATCCACGTTAATTGCTGATTGTCCAGATATTATAATGAATATATATGAGCAGTACAAAAACAAACAAACAAAAACAGCGAAAAGTAATACTGCTGCCAAGACTGCTGGAGAAAAATTGCAGATATCGTAAATGTGTAAGTAAATAGGCTTATCACTGCCCTGTCATTAAGGCACAATGTTAATACTTTCCATTGATACAATATTTTGTCTTCACATTGTGTCTGCACTGAGAAAACATTTTGTCTTAAAGCTGGCACATTAAACCATAAGTTACCTGACAAACCCTATGATCTAGTATCATAGTGTGTCCCTCTGCTCAAACACATTATCACAACATGTTTCTGGTTGATCTGATTGACTATTTTGTCTCTCTGACTTTCTGTCCAATAAAGCCCATTCTCCTCTCACACCTTCACTGACAAAAGCAGCCATTGATAAGGTTGGAGAAATGCTGGATCTTTAGTTTGATGCTGTGTTTAGCACAATGTTTGTTACTAAGACCAACCAATGGACCTTGTCAACATGGACTGACTCCAACCCTCTACTGACCTCAGAGTCTCCAGTCTACAGTGTGGACTCTCCAGAAGATCAGACAGCTGCTTCATTCCTGAATCCTGCAGATCGTTTTCACTCAGGTCCAGCTCTCTCAGATGGGAGGGGTTGGACTTCAGAGCTGAGGCCAGAGAAGCACAGCCTTCACCTGTGACCTGACTGTCTGTCAGCCTGCAGAGGGAGGAGGATTTTTAACAACTACTGTTGATGTTCAAGTAGAGCTTCACAGAGATGGAAAAGATAGCCAGAGCCAGAGATGGAAAAGATATTCTCTACCTCAAAATGTCCAGTCTACAGTGTGGACTCTCCAGTCCAGCAGACAGCAGCTTCACTCCTGAATCCTGCAGCTTGTTGGTACTCAGGTCCAGCTCTCTCAGATGGGAGGGGTTGGACTTCAGAGCTGAGGCCAGAGAAGCACAGCTGCTCTCTGACATCATGCAGGACCTCAATCTGAAAAAAAGACAAAAGCATGTAGCTACAAGAATAAAATATTTCTGGATGTTAAACCTGCCTGAAACCACCCAATCTTTTAGAATCTAAACAGAGCTGTGGAAGTTTTAAATACATCATTTTATAAAATGGCACACTCAACTCCAAACAGCTGAACCCAACGTGATGCCAGATTCAAAAAGACATAAGGAAAAATCAGCACTCACTAATATCAGTGATAATGATAAGTGCAGGCAGAGGACTGAATTAGTGAGTACTGGTTTTTCCTTGTTATATTAAGGTTTTAAATATGTAGCTTAACATTTCAATGCCATGGTCAATGGGCTTTAACATTAAACAAGGGCTTCCTTTAAAATTATACAAGTGAATACTAGGCTTTACCATTACGCTAATCAGTGTGGATCACAATAATATCAGCCTATACAGATGTCTGCAAATTTAGTGTCACTGTAATATCCATATAATATTCATGTCAGCGCAAAAGTAATAAAATACTTTCTGACCTCAGAGTCTCCAGTCTACAGTGTGGACTCTCCAGTCCAGCAGACAGCAGCTTCACTCCTGAATCCTGCAGATCATTTTTATTCAGGTCCAGCTCTCTCAGATGGGAGGAGTTGGACTTCAGAGCTGAGGCCAGAGAAGCACAGCCTTCATCTGTGACCTGACAGTCTGTCAGCCTGCAGAGAGAGGGGGGTTTTAACAAACTACTGCTAGTGTTCTAGTAGAGCTCCACACAGAGGGAAAAGACATTCTCTACCTCAGAGTCTCCAGTCTACAGTGTAGATTCTCCAGTCCAGCAGACAGCAGCTTCACTCCTGAATCCTGCAGCTTGTTGTTACTCAGGTCCAGCTCTCTCAGATGGGAGGGGTTGGACTTCAGAGCTGAGGCCAGAGAAGCACAGCAGCTCTCTGACAAGCTGCAGCGAATCAATCTGAATAAAGAAATAAAGCATGTAACTACAAAATGAAGTATTCCTAGATGGAAGTGCTGCTTGAAACCATCCAATCTCTCATAATGTAACGTGATGGCCTCTAGAGGGCGTCTTTGAGATGCAGTGTTTCCCATACATAGACTTATCTGTGGCGTACTGCTACAAAGTAAAAAGTTGGTCAATGTCTAGAAATTGATCTAAATCAATATCTAATGGACCTAATGTGAGCATCACGGCATGTCTGTCATTTGGCGATGCTCAGACCAGCAGCATTGTACTCAATCTGACAGAGCCTCCCGATGTGAAAACTTAAGTGAAACTTAACATTCCACAATTATTGCCCCTGATCACCAGTTGGATTCCATTGGACACAAGGTAAAGACAAGTAATTAATTCTAAACCACCGCCACCACAAGTAAATTATAGAAACTCATGGGAAACACTGTGGCCTCTACAGGCTAAATGCTACACTCACTCCCACACACTGAGTCCCACTCTCTACCGTTAATTTATGACTGCTTCATAGGGACTTCCATCAGAAACAGACCACAGCATTCCTCTTGTCCACTGTGTGTTGGTTGTAATCACGTTTAAAGTCCACATTTGCCATCTGTTTGTCTCGGCTGTGTCGGGTTCATGTGTCCTGCCTTGTGCCACCTTGATTGGCTGTAATCACCACATTTAATACAAATCTATACTCCAATTACATTACTTGATTTGTGTTCAATATAGTTTGTTAGCGGTAGTAATTTCCATTAGTGGCAGCTAGTAGCATCAGAATAGTAAAATGTTGGATAAGGTATGTTCACAATGACAGCGAGCCCCATACATCTATTTACCCCAATTCTCACAATAACAAACTACTTCATCATACAATGCTGTCATTAAATAAAATAAAACACAATAAAAACCTGATTGAGCTACAGTTACACTACCAGTCAAAAGTTTGGACACACCTGGTTGAATGTACTATGTTTTTCATTATCTTAATTTTGGTCTAAATGCTCATGCTTAAATGCTTGAAATTTGTTTCTTAGACAAATATAGTGAAGTTGATCCCTATGCTAAAATATAAGATAGTTTTGACTTTTTTGGTCGCTGCATAATTGCATTTGTGTTATTCCATTTTGATGTCTTTACTATTATTCTAAAACTTGGAAAATTGGAAAAAATAAAAAAATAAAGAAAAATGTGGTGTGTCCAAACCTTTGACTGGTAATGTATCTGCTGCAGTACTTAGTGTACATAAACCAGCTGTATAGCTGGGAGGGGGGTGTCGCAAATGTCGATTAAAGGTCCTACACATTGGGTTTTAATATGGTATTCATCTCATATTCATGTCACAGAACTAATGAAATCCTGTCTGACCTCAGAGTCTCCAGTCTACAGTATGGACTCTCCAGTCCAGCAGACAGCAGCTTCACTCCTGAACCCTGCCAATCGTTGTCACTCAGGTCCAGCTCTCTCAGATGGGAGGAGTTGGACTTCAGAGCTGAGGCCAGAGAAGCACAGCCTTCCTCTCTCACCTGACAGTCTCTCAGCCTGCAGAGAGAGGAGGATTTTAACAAACTACTAATGATGTTCAAGCAGAGCTCAACACAGAGGGAAAAGAGATTATCTACCTCAGAGTTTCCAGTCTACAGTGTGGATTCTCCAGTTGAGCAGACAGCACCTTCACTCCTGAATCCTGCAGTTTATTGTTACTCAGGTCCAGCTCTCTCAGATGGGAGGAGTTGGACTTCAGAGCTGAGGCCAGAGAAGCACAGCTGCTCTCTGACAACCAGCAGTCACACAATCTGAGTAAAGAATAAAGAATGTTGCTATAAAATACAGAATTCCTGCATAGAATACCTGCTTGAAACCATCTAGTATTAATGTAATTTTTATATCAACCCAGAACTAATAAAATGCTGCCAACCTCAGAGTCTCCAGTCTACAGTGTGAACTCTCCAGTCCAGCAGACAGAAGCTTCACTCCTGAATCAGACAGATAGTTGTTGTAACTCATGTCCAGGTCTCTCAGATGGGAGGGGTTGGACTTCAGAGCTGAGGCCAGGACTTCACAGTGTGGATCTGATAGTCCACAGCCACAAAGTCTGTGGTTATAGATTTAATGTCAAATCAGTAATAATCAAAAACAGAGCTGAGACTAAGCATAGCAATCACTATTTATACAGCATAATAAGAATAATGTAAACCAAGCAGAAAAAAATTATGAATAGAAATGTATCAATAGAAATGTTAGATGAAGATAATTCAGGACTAACCGAGCCTTCCTGCAGTTCCTCACAGCTGGGATCAGTCTCCATCGTCCCTCCACTGATGTGGTGTATACTTTCAGGTCGAACACATCCAGAACCTCCTCTGACATCTGCAGCATGTAGGCCAGAGCAGAGCAGTGGATCTCTGAGAGTTTCTTCTCTGATCTGTTCTCTAACTTCAGGAACTCTTGGATCTCCTGATGTACTGAGTGATCGTTCATCTCCATCAAACAGTGGAAGATGTTGATGCTTCTGTCAGGGGGGAGGTCGGAGGTGTTCATCTTCTTCAGGGTGCTGATGGCTCTCTGGATGCTTTCTGGACTGCTCTCTGTCCGACCCAGCAGGCCTCCTAAGAGACTCTGGTTGGACTCCAGTGAGAGGCCATGAAGGAAGCGGATGAAGAGGTCCAGGTGGCCATTTTTGCTCTTCAGGGCTTCAAACATGGCTCTCTTCAGGAAGACATCCAGGGTTGCGTCACTGTTGTCATTTCTACCAAAGAAATTGTCATTATCCTCATGATCATCATCATCCAGGGCTTGCTCACTACTGTGATATCTACCCCAGTCTTTTCCCAGGAATGTCTCCAGTACCTTCTTATCCCCGTTTGTGTAGCAGTGGAACATGTAGACTGCAGCGAGAAACTCCTGAATACTCAGATGAACAAAGCAGTAGACCGTTCTCTGGAAGAGCACACACTCTCTTTTGAAGATCTCTGTGCACACTCCTGAGAACACCAAGGCCTCTCTGACATCAAGACCACACTCCTCCAGGTCTTCTTGGTAGAACATGAGGTTGCCTTTCTTCAGATGTTCAAATGCCAGCCTCCCCAGCTTCAGAAGAACTTCCCTATCAGTGTCCATCAGCTCCTGTTGACTCATCTTGTGTCTTTCATCATACTTCTGCTTCTTCCTCTTTGTCTGAACCAGCAGGAAGTGTGAGTACATCTCAGTCAGGGTCTTGGGCAGCTCTCCTCTCTGGTCTGTAGTCAACATGTGCTCCAGAACTGTAGCAGTGATCCAACAGAAGACTGGGATGTGGCACATGATGTGGAGGCTCCTGGATGCCTTGATGTGTGAGATGATTCTGCTGGACAGCTCCTCATCACTGGATCTCCTCCTGAAGTACTCCTCCTTCTGGGGGTCAGTGAACCCTCGTACTTCTGTTACCCTGTCAACACGTGTAGGAGGGATGTGATTGGCTGCTGCAGGTCTGGAAGTTATCCAGAGGAGAGCTGAGGGAAGCAGATTCCCCTCGATGAGGTTTGTCAACAGCACGTCTACTGATGATGTCTGTGTGACATCAGACACAACCTCATTGTTCTGGAAATCCAATAAAAGTCTGCTTTCATCCAGGCCGTCAAAGATGAACACAACTTTACAGACAGAGAGCTTCTCTGCTGTGACCGTCTGTAATGTTGGATGGAAAACATGGAGCAGCATGAGAAGACTGTACTGCTCATCTTTGATCAAGTTCAGCTCCCGGAACGAAAGCAGAATCACAAGACTGACATCTTGATTTTCCAAGCCCTCTGCCCAGTCCAGAGTGAACTTCTGCACTGAGAAGGTTTTTCCAATGCCAGCAACGCCCTTCGTCAGAACTACTCTGATGTGTGTCTCTTGGTCAGGTAAGGGTTTAAAGATGTTGTGGCACTTGATTGGAGTGTCATGGAGGGTCTCCATCTTGGATGCTGTCTCCAGCTGCCACACCTCATGTTGGGTATTAACCTCTTCACTGTGTCCCTCTGTGATGTAGAGCTCAGTGTAGATCCTGTTGAGGGGGGTTCCAGTTCCTACTTCAGCAGTTCCTTCTGTCGCAAATTCACATCTCCTTCTCAGACTGATCTTATGCTCGTCTAAAACCTCCAACAGACCACTGTCCACTAGAAAAGAAGAAAGAATTCATAAGGATTTAACAGATGTACTATTGTATCCTCCAGAGAATCTGGTGATCCTTTTCATTACAAACATAAAAACAATCAATATATAAGGAGAAAGAAAATACAAAAAAAGTCCATAACTTGTTTTTGATTTTCTGAAATCTAGTAAAAATCTAAATAGAATAGAAATTTAAATAGAAAAATGTGGCTGTAGCAAGACATCCTGGTTTTAGCAATGGTAACAACAGCAGATGGACCCTTATTCTTACTTTGTGCAATCCTGATTTGACTGGGTGTCTGCAGTCCAGGTCTTGTTCTGGATCTTTTTCCACACTGGGGACAGGCAAAGTCTCCTGATGAACCAGACTGGTCCCAGTATGAGGTGATGCACTGTCTGCAGAACCAGTGTCCACAGCTGGTAGAGACTGGATCACTCAGGTCCTCCTGACACAATGCACACCAGGACAGCTGCTCCTTCACAAAGCCATGACTCCTCTTCCTCTCGCTGTGGAGATGATGGCAATACTTTATGACTGATTCAAAAATATTAAGTTTTAACTGAAAAACATTTGCTGAAATTGTAAATATAAAGATTTCACCAATACTATCTAGATGTTCAGATAGCATCATGCTCCCACAACATGTAAACTTTATTTTCATATTTCTATCAGCACAATTGTAGTTTAATCAATCAACACTCCAGGCAAGTCACCCATCAAGGATAAATGCCATTGTGATGATCACAGATTAATGCAGCATTGTAGCAGTTTTTTTTTTGCAGTCATCATTAATGAATGCTTGGCTCCATACAAACAACATGCAGTCTTATCGTATCAGCTTTGCTGAAACTTGTTGAAGAGCACAGATAATGCCTGGCAGTCAATTATGGAATACTAAATCATTCAAAAAGGTGTATTTGTACTCTTAGGTTTGTGCTTGTAAACTTAGTTTTGCAAGTTTGTACCTTCAGGTCCATGGTTGCAAGCTTAATTTTGCAAGGTTGTACATTAAGTTCTGTGCTTGTAAACTCTGTTTTGCAAGTCTGTATATTTAGTTCTGTGCTTGCAGTTTCGGTCTTACCCACTGTGAGGCAAAAAATCACGTGCGGATGTCCGTCTGCACGCTCTCAGACTTTTGACAGGTTTACTACGTGGTAACGTTTTGTAAACGGTGGTTTGTAAAGGAAAAACTAGAAATAACTGCCTTGTGGTTGTATGCTTCCACCAATAAACTTTGTTTTCTCATTGCAAGGACAGTCTTTATTTATTGAACATATATAATTAATGTGATTATTGGGTCAACTTAAAGGATTTTGGTGTCTGTAAAAGTAAGTGACAGCAGTTCCACCGTTTTTGACCCAAGATGGTTTTCTCAGCTACAGTGGAAAGCAAAACATTATGATGTCACAGTGAAGTTGACCTTTGAGCTTTTGGATATAAAATGTCATCACTTAATCATTTTATCCAATTAGGCATTTGTGTGAAATTTTGTCATAATTAGCGTATGAATTCTTGAGTTATGGCCAAAAACATCTTTTGTGAGTTCACAGTGACCTTGACCTTTGACCACCAAATTCTAATCAGTTCATCCTTGAGTTCAAGTGGACGTTTGTGCCAAATTTGAAGAAATTCCCTCAAGGCGTTCCTGAGATATCGCGTTCACGAGAATGGGACGGACAGACGGACGGACGGACAACCCAAAACCATAAGCCCCCTTTGCCTTGCAGATTGTGTCGTTTGTTGGAGAATGTTGGCTCAGTGCAAGAGTACCAGAAGGGCTTTACACTGTGGCAGGCAACATCAATTTCCATGCATGCAATTGTAATTTATTATATTTGTTATTATTTACATTAGATTATATTTATTACTATTGCATGCGTTATTGTTATATACTGATTTGTCCATTAGGCGGAGCCCTGGGTATTATTTGAAACAGGAAGACGGTAGCTTTTTTTTTTTTTTTTTTTTTTACTTTATTTTAAAAGAGGTAGTTAGTAGTTAGTAGTGGGAATGGATGTTGCCTGCTACAGTTTAAAGCCGTTTGCACACTAAGCCAAGATATGTCCTCGGTCTCACATTTTAAAATCATAATTTATCTTTTATTATTTATCTAATAATGTAAAAAGCATGAATCAGTGGAAGCGGGTAGAAGGCTGATGAGCGGACTGCCTTACGATTTGATTGATTGAATTATCTGGCCAATTGTATTGTTCGCAGCCATCCCAAGGAAACTGATTGGTCAGAATTTGAAGGTCCAGCCCCCTCTGCCTTGCAGATTTTTTTTTCCTTTACAAACCACCATTTACAAAACGTTACCACATAGTAAACCTGTCCAAAGTCTGTGAGCGGATATGTTTGGATTTTTCTGGTCATTGCGATTCGCAAGTCAGAATCAGCTTTATCAGCTTTATTGGCCAAGTATGTGCACATACAAGGAATTTGACTCTGGTTTTTTCGTTGCTCACAATGTACTTACACAGAATAGAATAATCTAAACATCTAACTACTATGTACAAATATGCATATATATAAAAAAAAGTACAAATAAGTATAGAAAGTATATATATATATATGTATATATATATACACATATGTAAACAACACTGGGACAGTAGTGCAATGGTGCAGAGTGCAAAGATGCTGGAATAAATGCTGGAATAAATATTATATATTATATACACAAATCAGCTATTACAGTACTGATGATGATGATGATGATGGGGGAGGAGGAGCAGGAGGAAATCCCTGCACTCCTGCGTTTTTTTTTTTGGGGGGGGGCGTGAATTATTTACATGAGGTAGGTGTTACAGGTTTACTGCACAGGGATATTTTCTGTCATTTAAGTGATTTAAGTGTTCAAATCCAGCCCGCGGCCATTTGCTGCATGCCCCCCTCTCTCTGCCATACCTTCCTGTCTCTCTCTCACACTATCTCTGCCAATAAAGCATAAAATGCCTAAAATAAATTAAAAAAACCCAAAACACATTATTGTTACTCCGGCTTGTACAGGCGCGTGTTTCAGCTCCTCTATTAACACGATAAAGGGGCATGGGCTGGCGTTTTGAATTTACATTTCTGAAACACTGCAAATCTTATAGTCTCATCCTTTCATGACTTGGGTTTTTTCAGAATTCTAAAACATTTTGATTGTAAATACAGTTTTTGCAAATTTCTCCTTGCAACATACTCCCACAGGTGTGAAAGTCTCTATTGAAAATGGATGTAAACAGGCGGTCAAAAAAATCAGATAAAGGCAAAAAATATGAACCGGGCATCAAGACCTGTGGCGTAAACATAGCCAACATGAGCCTCCCCCTTCAATGCTTATGGTACGGTCAGACTACGGGCTGCAAAGCAACAGGCAGTATATAAAATTAAATATTTTTTGTCACTTAATGTACCTAGCCCAAAGGCATGCTTTTCACTTCCTTCTCGTCATCATCCTCTTCTTCTTTTGCCCTTCCTTGTTTTGTTTTTTCTCTCCTCCTTTTTTTCTCTTTTTTTCCATAACTGACTGGCTAAGCTGTTCCCAGCGAGGAATGGGCTTGCAGTATAACAGTCCTCTTACTTTGTGTCTGAAGGTCCAGGTTCATTACTGAAGGCTAGAGGATTTTCTTTGGACCGGTCACTCTTCATAGACAGACAGCTGGGTACTGGAGACTCTGCTCTCTGCCTGTGGTAGTGACATCTGGAAACAGAAATGTTTTATACTTATTAGTTCTAGTCAACAGTGCATGTGACGTTGCACAGCTAATTCTGTTCATGGTATTTAAGAAGCACCATGAGTCAGGAGAGGCTGACTGGATTCTGTTCTCTTTATTGAGAGCAATAGAGCCAGGAAGTTGGACGTGGGTGTATTGTTGATGACTTCATAGAGGGCAAGTCTCATTGGATGTCCTTCATACAGTTTATAATAATAATAATAATAATAATAAACTTTATTTATATAGCACTTTACTTAACAATGTTACAAAGTGCTTCACAAAAGGATAAAATACAATAAAACAATAATAATACAATATAAGTGAGTAAAATTAAATAATAAGAAAAATAATACAATTCACACAGAGATAAAAGCTTTTCTAAAAAAGAATGTTTTAAGAAGAGATTTAAAAGCAGTGACAGATTTAGCAAACCTAATCTCAGCAGGTAACTCGTTCCAGAGTTTGGGGGCCTGGACTGTAAAAGCCTGATAGCCCTTAGTCACCAGCCGAGCTCCGGGAACGACCAGGAAGCCACTATCAGCCGATCTTAGAGGGCACCCAGGCAAATAAGGGGTTAGTAGATCTTTGATATAATTAGGGGCCTGGTCATGTAAAGCCTTGAAGATCAACAGTAAAATTTTAAGATCAGTGCGAAAATGAACGGGAAGCCAATGCAGGGAGGCCAGAATTGGAGTTATATGATCTCGTTTTCTTGAACCAGTAATAATCCTAGCAGCAGCATTTTGAACCAGTTGAAGGTGAAAGAAGGAAGCCTGAGTAATACCTCATCACAGAAAACTAAACGAGAAAAAATAAAGGCATGGGCAACCTTGTGTAAATCCTCAAAGGATAAGAAAGATCACATTTTTTTAATTAACTTAAGTTGAAAGAAACATGATTGAACAACCTTCTTAACTTGGTCATCAAAACAAAGCCCAGAATCAAATAAAACACCCACATTTCTTGCAGTTGGCTTAATGTTATATGATAGGGCTCCAAGATTGCAGGCTATCTGACTGAAAGACTTAGGTGTGGCAAACAAGATAATTTCCATTTTGTCATCATTAAGTTTGAGGAAGTTGAATAGACATGTTTATTATGTATGGGTTAGGTCACTGTTATATTTGGTCATACAGTATATATGGTTATATTTGACCCTGGCCACTGTCAGACTGTAGTGTCATGAGGGCCGCTGTGCCTGTATGAACTACGAAAAATATGTACAGTGTGTGTGTGTGTTGGAGTTACTACACTATGTATTGTAGAAGATGGCTGTTGGGACTCTGGCTGTCATGATTGTTATCAATTTGAAAGACAGGCAAGTTGCACACAGGAACACCAGAGAAAATAGTCTGCTTCTTATCATCCCCTCTCTCTGTCCTGTCTTTCCTGTCTCTCTCTACTGTGACTGTCTAAAAGGTCAAAGCAGAAATGCCTAAAAAATGCTGGGATGGGGCCCATTGGTAATTCTTGCACCCTGGCCCATAGCGATGTAGCACAGCTGGTGGTTAGAACCAGTTGCAGTCAATGGGAATCAGGGGATATTTAACCATCAGGTTATAGTGTAACCAAATTTTGTGAAAATAATTAGGCTATACATTCGCATTTTGTCAAGATGAGTAACATAAATTATCAGAACTTTACCTTAAAATAAACTAAACAATTAATTTAAAGATCTGCCCTTATTGTTTGTGAAAGTCTTGTTCCTAATGCTAAATAACCTGAGGGTGTTTAGGGTTAAGTTCAGGTAACCTGCTTCTCAAATGGCTTATTCTGTTCATGGCTAACTAACGGTCCTATAACCAGCTATTGTAAACTCCTATTTCATACTCAGTTTCAGTGGACATCTAATTCATTCTTGTGATCGTCATCCTCTTCTTCCTCTTTTGCCCTTTCTTCTTTTTATTTTTTTCTCCTTTTTTTTCTCCTTTCATAACTGAATGACTAAGCAGTTCCCATCTGCTTACTTTGTGTCTGAAGGTCCAGCTTCATTACTGAAGACTAGAGGTTCTCCTTTGGAGTGGTCAGTCTTCATAGACAGAGGAGACTCTGCTCTGCCCTCCTCTTCCTCCACACAAACACTCATCTTCTGGACTTCAGTCAGTCTGAGAGGTAGAACAGAAACGCTGGCGAGACACACACACACACACACACACACACACACACACACACACACACACACACACACACACACACAGGAACGTTCACACTTCACAACTCAAGGTAGCGTAGGGCAGTTCTATTTACGTTACTATTATTTACCCGATGAATGAACGAGTATTTGCCAAATAAAATAAAAAATAAAAAAACTAGACAAATGTAAAGCTATGACAGTATGACATAATTAGTTGATACAAACAGCCTGATGACGTGATGACGATATAAACCGTCACCCGGGCAACACTTTTCTGCTCTATATGGCGACAGTGTACGATACACAAACCCAGCCAGCACCACAACTGGTAAATTAGTGTCACCTTGTTTTCTTCAAATATGTCTAATTAAAAACAGAGTGTATCAAACAGCCCATCAGGACTTTGTGACTTTAATAATAATAATAATAATAATAATAATAATGTTGTAATAACACTCACCCTGCCGCAGCCTTCCTGTTTTTCTGCTCTGCTCTGTATCTCCAGATAGAGCTGTCTGTCTTCACACGGTTGGCTCCTCCCCTCTCCTTTTCCTGGAAGTAAAATTTCATTTCGCTGAATGAATGATGAAATACTGATTGTTGCGGGTTTGCACACAACAAAACAGCGAGACGCTCTCAGGGGAAATCCAAGCTGTCAATCATCCTCACCTGCTGCCTCTCTCCACCTCTCTCTCTCTCTCTCTCTCTCTCTTTCTTTCTCTCTCGCTCTCTCTCTCCCTCTCTCCATATATATACATATACAGTATGTACCTCTCAATTCAGTTCAATTTAATGAGCTTACTGACATGAAGTACAATTGAGTATATATTGCCAAAGTCTTGGCAGTAATCAAAATAAAGATAATAACATTAATGATGATTAAAAAATCAAAAGAAACAATTTAATAGTAATAATAATAATGGTAATAATACATTCTGTAAAATAAATACATTTTTCACAGCTCTTCACAGACTTTGACAAGTGCACAGTACATCAAATAAACAATGAATACTCTCAAATACTGAATGTCCATGTCAAATAAGGAAATCACGACATCTAGTGGTGAACAGTAGACCCACACCCTAATATAAAAATTTGATAAAGCTGTTGGTTAATTCATGTGTGGACATTTTTTTTCGTTTAAATTGTTCTTACGTTAATTGAGGGTTAGTTTTTCATTATTTGATGTTAATATTCATTATTTGATGATGTGAGCATTCATTATTATGTTGTGGTCATTTGTTACTTGTAGATTGTCAGTTTTTATCATCACAAGTGAAATCCATGTGTCTTTACATTAGTAAAAAAAAAAAACAACTTTGTTTAGCTTCCGTTTGGCACATGACTGTATGGTAATAGTCATTTTAGTCAGCTGTAGGCATGTGAGAGATTAATTCCATCCTTCCTTCATTATGTTATGTAGGGCCTAAATAGTGAAATGAGATGTCATTTTCTGAATTTATGTTTATCAAATACAATAACTTTCTACAAGAAATTAAAAGATGCAGATGCAGTTTTCGTTCTGTATTTTTTAGCAGCTACATCAGTAGAAAAGTAAGAGTAAAGTAGAAACAGACAGGAGCGGCCCTAGGCATAGTGCTTTTATTTTTTACGTAAATAAATACTGTATAGTAAAAGTTATAAAAGTCAGACTTTTTTCATCATGAAAAGGTCCAAGCCATCAGTTGTGCAAGGAAGAACAGAAAGGAGGAGGAAAAGACAGATATAGAGGTTTGTGTCTAGCTATAATGTTTCAGTTCATGTTTTATCAAGATAATACTAGCCTAGATATCGACTAGGCTAGGTTGTGCTATGCTAGCTAGCTGCAACAGACAGTCAGCTGCAGTGCTGCTAGTCCGTTAGTCTAACCATTAGCATTGCAGTTGTAACATAGTCTTAAACTTTATAGCCACATTTTTCTGACTTCAAAGTCATTGATCTATCACCACAATTATCAAAGGAGCCCTATAGCATCAGAAATCTCTGACAACATAACTGGCCAACTGGGGTAGACCACCCGAAAGACCATTTATGTTTTTATACAGATAAGCAATTCATTATGTAGTTGGTTAGTCAAAGGTTAGCAGTGCCTTTGCTCTAGATTAAACAGATAGCTGTCTAGGCCTAGTAGTAGAAACCTAATAGCCTGGTTTGTTTAATGTAACTACCCAGCTAGCATCTGACAGTTCAAAGATGGCAACAAATGACACTTCATTTAACCTATTTCCACATCTTAGAATATTCCTGAAGCAGAAAACAGATTTGATTGATTACATTATAAATAAATGACAAACCAACCAACCTATAGCTAGCTGTTCCTTGCTTGTAAACTGAAGGCTAGATTTACATTTTGCTATCCAAAATCTGTGTGATATCTCCATAAAAACATTGACTTCTTCTGTCAATGTAAGACTACTAGATTTTAAGTATAACTTTTAAACATTTATGAATAAAGTAATAGTGGACATCACTCGTCATAAAATAGCCTTGACTAGTAGACATTTTTGAAGGTAACATTGAATGGACAGGTCGTGATGAGTTAATGAGCAGTCTGACTGCTCAGTTTTCTTGCAAGGTGGAGCCCACATAGCTCTCCTGCATCTGTGCATCTATTGATATCTGCAGGCTGGAGAATAGGATGTGGCACAGCATTTGTGTTCCCACAGCAGGTGGCCAAGGGTAATTCACCAAGACTGACATTTTTGGATGAACTATTCCTCAGCATGCCTTTTAGTGGGTTGCCATGGTGTCTACGTGTGCTAACTGACATCAACCGGCACACGCATCCAATTTAGGACAATTGGTATTAATCATCAGATATGCAAGAGGGCACACAAAATCAAGGTGTTGCACGTTTCACGAATCATATCGGTTTTTTGCAGGCATTTTTCTCAAGAGCAAAATTAAGAGGGATTTATTAAGTTTTGTATAATTGTATATTGTATACATATTTGTGTATATGAAGTAAAGCAGTCGCTTTACTAAAGATGATGAAAGATGAAACTTTGATCCCCATTGGGAAATTAGTTCATTGCAGCAGCAAAGGTCATAGGATTCAGATAGGACAATATAAAAGTATAATATAAAACAAGCAATAGAAATAGTAGAAATAATAAAAACAACAGTACTATAAAATAGAATATAAACAATTGGGTCCTATAAACATTTGCTGCTGAAAAATTCAAGACAAAAAGTTAATTATATATTAAAAATGCAAATTGTGTAAAGTTAGCTGAAAAACAAATATAAAATATAGCCGCAAGTGGCCATGAAAGGGGTTCAAACCTTTTCTGAACGGTACTGATGTCGTGAAACAAGTGTCAGTGGTTCTGAGGACATCGTCCAAATATATCCTTTGATATATCTGCCAAGTTTCGCGATCATTGAACAGGTGTGGAGTTACGGCCATTTTTGTGTTAGGCCACGCCCATTTTTGCCGTTTGCGGCACCCCTTATGGTCGAATCGCACAAAATTCTGTACATGTTAGAAATGCCATTCCAGACGAGGCTGACAAGTTTGGGACCGATTATGCAAATGGCCTTTGATTTTCTGGCTGTTACATGGTTATCACACCATAAGCCCCGCCCACTTTCACCAATGATGACAAAACTTATGATTTTAACTAGTACACCCTCCCTGAACATGTGTACCAAATTTCACGCAATTTCGTCATCGGGATTAGGAGATACAGTTTTTTGGCATTTGTGGCACCTCCTACTATTCAATCTTTAATCAGCTTTGCACACATGGTCTTTGATGATATCTGAACATGTTCACGTAGTTTCATGATGATTGGACAATCGGTCATGAAGTTATGACAATTTATCTGACAGGCCAAGCCCTCTCACAACTTTAAAAATTAATATTTTCAAAACTAAAGTTGATATCAAAAATCCGAAAAGACAACTTGTAGAGCTTGGTCCATAGATGCTACTGACCGACTATGGTGGTGATTGGTCAAACAGTGTAGGAGGAGATAATGTGTTTTTCAAAACTTTCAAAATATCTAAAATATATTCCTGGCAGACCTTGAGGTTCCAAATTGCAAAATTGTAGTTAGGACACCTGCATATGTGTACCAAGTTTTGTGTAAAACAGACAAACGGTGTACGAGTTATGGCCTATAAAGTAAAACCTTTATTATAGCGCCCCCTTCAGGCCGATTGGGTAAATATTTGTTGAGCTATTAATTAATGGGTCATAGTATCTGTCATTGGGCCAAATAGTATCTGTCATTGGGCCACAGGAATTTGCACAAACGCGGATGAACAATAATAAACCAGGACAAAAACAATAGGGTTTCAGCCCTAGGGGCTTGAACCCCTAAAAACTTTGCTCAAATAAGGTACTAAACTAGGACAACATTATGATTTTCATGCATTAACATTTTAGAAACAAGACTGTTCAAGATTCTTCTAAGTCTATCCAACTGATTACCAAACAGTCTCGGCTGGCCAGACTAATTAGCTGTGTGAAGTGACCAAGTCTTTGCTTGTGATGTTCCAAAAGGCTTTGAAACCAGTGCTTTTTCTGAAAAATTGTCTGAAAATGAGAACGGAACCAGAAACAGAAAAAGACTAGAACCTAAACCCAAACCCAGGGTAGAGGGGCTCAGTGAATGTGGAGTAGAAGGTGTGGAGGAGTCTCAGTTTGTCAGAAGAGACTGTAGAAGGACAGAGTCCCAGCAGACCAGTCCAGATACACTGCTGCTCTGTTAGATCCAGAGGGACTGACAGGGATGATGGTGGATTTGTCATTGTGTCTGGTGTGTAGCTTCTGTTTGTTGTGTTTGGATCCAGAGTGAGATGTCAGGCATCTGATGGGGAGAAGAAGACACACAACTGACATCAGAAATCACCATTTACTAAGACTCACTTCATCACCTCTCAATCAGTGATGCAGCACATCCAGTATGGCCGACCCAGTCATAAGGAACATAAATTAAGCTGTGTGTGTGAGAAATCAAGAGATAGACTGCAGTATGCAGTGTGTGTGCCCCTGCTGTGTCAATACTTACATCTTGTAAGGCTGTCAGCTGTAATTCAGGTTTATTTCAGCCTGTAGGGATGAACACAACAATAACAGTCATCTGCAGGTTGACTCAAACACATGACCACAACACGCTTCTGGATGATCTGATTGGCTGACTGTTCTGTGATTGATTTGGCTCTCTAGCCCTGAAGCCTGTCACCATTCTCCTCCGACACCTTCACTGAGAAAAGCTGCCATTGATAAGGTTGGATATTTACCAGCAAATGCTGCATCTTTGGGTTGATGCTAATTGTGTTTATCACAATTCTGCCACTAACTGAGACCAAACAATGGACCTTGTCAACATGGACTGACTCCAACCCTCTACTGACCTCAGAGTATCCAGTCTACAGTCTGGACTCTCCAGAAGATCAGACAGCAGCTTCACTCCTGAATGCTTCAGATAGTTTTTACTCAGGTCCAGCTCTCTGAGATTGGAGGAGCTGGAGTTCAGAGCTGAGGCCAGAGAAGCACAGCAGCTCTCTGTTACCAGACAGCATGATAACCTGCAGAGAGAGGGGGATTTTAACAAACTACTGCTCATGTTCAAGTAGAGCTCCACACAGGGAAAAGAGATTCTCTACCTCAGAGTCTCCAGTCTACAGTGTGGACTCTCCAATCCAGCAGACAGCAGCTCCACTCCTGAATCCTGCAGATTGTTGTTGTAACTCAGGTCCAGCTCTCTCAGATGGGAGGGGTTGGACATAAGAGCTGAGGCCAGAGAAGCACAGCTGCTCTCTGTCAGTTCACAGCAATCAAGTCTGTAATTACAGGATACATATCAAATCAGACAGGTTGTACTAAAAACTACTGCATTATTTTTATCCACTCATCATTGTCCAGGCAGTGTTAGCATACAAAAATAAACATTTCCTCAACAAATATATAGCATCTACAAGAGTAAAAGACAGTAAACTGACCTCAGAGTCTCCAGTCTACAGTGTGGACTCTCCAGTCCAGCAGACAGCAGCTTCACTCCTGAATCCTGCAGCTTGTTGTTACTCAGGTCCAGCTCTCTCATATGGGAGGGGTTGGACTTCAGAGCTGAGGCCAGGACTTCACAGTGAGTGTCTGAGAGTCCACAGCCAGAAAGTCTGTGTTTTACAGATTTAATGTGAAATCAGTGATAATCAAAGCAGAGCTGAGAGCAAGCATACAATTTACTATTAATACAGCATGAATCTACCAATAATAACTATAATAATTTTAACCACATTTAAACATTGAGTCCACAGCCTGAAGTTCCTGAGTTGTATTAAGCACGCTTCACCCCTTTGAAGATACCTAGAAAAAAAACTATGAAAAGATAACAGAGTGAGTGTTGAGGAGGAGAGTAGTAGGAATGGAGTGTGTAGAGTGAGTGAGTAGTAAAAGATGAGTAGTAGGAATAGATGAGTTTGATCAGGACTAACCGAGCCTCTCTGCAGTTCCTCACAGCTGGGATCAGTCTCCATCGTCCCGCCTCTGATGTGTTGTAGGCCTTCAGGTCCAACACATCTAGAACCTCCTCTGACATCTGCAGCATGTAGGCCAGAGCTGAGCAGTGGATCTCAGAGAGTTCCTTCTCTGATCTGTTCTCTGACTTCAGGAAGTCTTGGATCTCCTGATGTACTGACTGGTCGTTCATCTCCATCAGACAGTGGAAGATGTTGATGCTTCTATCAGGAGAGAGATTGTAAGTGTTCATCTTCTTCAGATTGTTGATGGCTTTCTGGATGCTTTCTGGTCTGCTCTCTGTCTGACCCAGCAGGCCTCCTAAGAGACTCTGGTTGGACTCCAGTGAGAGGCCATGAAGGAAGCGGACATAGAGGTCCAGGTGGCCATTTTTACTGTTCAGGGCTTCAGACATGGCTCTCTCCAGGAAGATATCCAGGGATAGGTCACTGTCATCATATTTACCAGAGATGGTGTTATCATCATAACCATAATCATCATCATCATAGTCATCATCATCATCGTCATCATCATCATCATCATCATCATCATCATCCAGGTATGGGTCATTGTCATCACATTTACCAGAGAAATTGTCATCATCATAATCACCATTGTCATTGTCGTCCTCATCATCATCATCATCATCATCATCATCATCATCATCGTCATCATCATCATCATTCAGGTAAGGGTCATTATCATCACATTTACCAGAGAAATTGTCATCATCATAATCACCATCACCATTGTCATCATCATCACAATCACCATCGCCATCATCATCATCATCATCATCATCCAGGTATGGGTCATTGTCATCACATTTACCAGAGAAATTGTCATCATCATAATCACCATTGTCATTGTCGTCCTCATCATCATCATCATCATCATCATCGTCATCATCATCATCATTCAGGTATGGGTCATTGTCATCACATTTACCAGAGAAATTGTCATCATCATAATCACCATCACCATTGTCATCATCATCACAATCACCATCGCCATCATCATCATCATCATCATCATCATCATCATCATCATCATCATCCAGGTATGGGTCATTGTCATCACATTTACCAGAGAAATTGTCATCATCATAATCACCATCACCATTGTCATCATCATCATCCCGGAATGAGCCACTGTCATCATTTCTACCAGAGACATTGTCATTGTCATTGCCATCATTCAGGGCTGGGTCACTATCGACACTCAAGTCTTTTTTCAGTGATTTGGCCATTACCTTCGGGTTCCTGTTTGTGTGACTGTGGAACATGTAGACTGCAGCGAGAAACTCCTGAATGCTCAGATGAACAAAGCAGTAGACCATTTTCTGGAAGAGCACACACTCTCTTTTGAAGATCTCTGTGCACACTCCTGAGAACACCAAGGCCTCTCTGACATCAAGACCACACTCCTCCAGGTCTTCTTGGTAGAACATGATGTTGCCTTTCTTCAGATGTTCAAACGCCAGCCTCCCCAGCTTCAGAAGAACTTCCCTATCAACCCCTGTCAGCTCCTGTTGACTCATCTCATGTTTCTCATCATACTTCTGCTTCTTCCTCTTTATCTGAACCAGCAGGAAGTGTGAGTACATCTCAGTCAGGGTCTTGGGCAGCTCTCCTCTCTGGTCTGTAGTCAACATGTGCTCCAGAACTGTAGCAGTGATCCAACAGAAGACTGGGATGTGGCACATGATGTGGAGGCTCCTGGATGCCTTGATGTGTGAGATGATTCTGCTGGCCTGCTCCTCATCACTGGATCTCCTCCTGAAGTACTCCTCCTTCTGGGGGTCAGTGAACCCTCGTACTTCTGTTACCCTGTCAACACATGTAGGAGGGATCTGATTGGCTGCTGCAGGTCGGGAAGTTATCCAGAGGAGAGCTGAGGGAAGCAGATTCCCCTCGATGAGATTTGTCAACAGCACATCTACTGATGATGTCTGTGTGACATCAAACACAACCTCATTGTTCTGGAAATTCAATAAAAGTCTGCTTTCATCCAGGCCGTCAAAGATGAACACAACTTTACAGACAGAGAGCTTCTCTGCTGTGACCGTCTGTAATGTTGGATGGAAAACATGGAGCAGCATGAGAAGACTGTACTGCTCATCTTTGATCAAGTTCAGCTCCCGGAACGAAAGCAGAATCACAAGACTGACATCTTGATTTTCCAAGCCCTCTGCCCAGTCCAGAGTGAACTTCTGCACTGAGAAGGTTTTTCCAATGCCAGCAACGCCCTTTGTCAGAACTACTCTGATGTGTGACTCTTGGTCAGGTAAGGGTTTAAAGATGTCGTGGCATTTGATTGGAGCTTCATGGAGGGTCTCCATCTTGGATGCCGTCTCTAGCTGCCACACCTCATGTTGGGTATTAACCTCTTCACTCTGTCCCTCTGTGATGTAGAGCTCAGTGTAGATCCTGTTGAGGGGGGTTCCAGTTCCTGCTTCAGCAGTTCCTTCTGTCACAAATTCACATCTCCCCCTCAGATTGATTTTATGCTCATTTAAAACCTCCTGCTGATCACTGTTCACTGGAAGAGACAAAAAATAAATAAAAGGTTAAACAAAGATACTACTGTATCTTAGAAAATCTTATGTTCATTTTCAGTACCAACATAAAAATAATCAATATTAGGGTCAAGAAATGCAAAATCCAAATATTTCATGACTCTGGCTATATGTCAGAGCTGACACTGGCACAATGGGCATGACTATTAGAGATAATGGCATTGTGAAGAGGTAGTGCATGAGGAGGCCATAGCAAAGACTCGGGACCAAGATAGTGTTGGACGGATAGCACTGTCTTACACACTGGCATGGGACCTTTTTAAATTGACTGGAGGTCTTCGCACGGCCTACGGACCCATCTGGATTACCGGCCATGGGACTCGATGGTATAGCTGTGCCAAGAACTAGGCCTATTTGTAAAGGACTTTAGGCCTTACTCTCGAACTACTCAAAGGCCTGCTGTTCGACAGTCCAGCGGTGCCTATGCTTGAGCTGGCCCACTGTGCATGGCTGAGTAACACTTTTGAATTGTCCACTACAGAGACCACCTGTGTCTTTTTATTTGTTTTGTGCTACACCTCCACCGCACAGGTCAGGGTTTATAGTTACTGTGAGGGTAACAGTCTTCTTTTCATGACGGCGTATGGCGGGGCTTTGCACCGTTGAAGTTGCATTTTTGTTGGGTGCACACAGGGTTTTCTTTCTTTCTGTGCCCATTTTTCGGTGACTCGTGAATTTGAGTGCACCTAAGTGGGAGGAGAGGCGCAGGAGGGGGTGTGTCAGTAATGATCAAGCATCGCAGTGCAATTTTGGTGTCAAGGATTACTGGGACCTTGCCTCACCTGCCTGCTCATACCACTCCAAAAGCCCATGGCGCAAGATGCAGTCTATTCAAAAGCTTACCAACCCTTTTTGTGGATATTGACTTGAATATAAATCCTTCAATCAGGAAAAAATAAGATAAAGCTTTTTTCATTTGTACTATGTACACATGGCAGTGGTGTGAATGATTATCGTAGTATGCGGCATGACGCATGGAGTGGAGATTGCGACCGCATCCTCTATAGATGTCAGGGACTGGCTGGTGGATGCCCCTTCACCCCCACCACCCTCCCGTAGCCAACCGCAGGGAGAGTTTCTGTTTGGCTCTTCGCCAATAAGACAACCCAAAAGTTGACAGCAAGGTTATTGCGATTTGCTTTATCACTGAACTGTTTCCTACATTGGGCAACAGTTCTCTTCGGACCAGAGAACCTCACAGGACCAGTGTGTTATCTTCTCCCAAGCTAAGTTAACATCATCTGCCCTCCGCAGCCTTAATGTGCCGTATCTTGTGGCCATTCTACTCCTCCCACATAAGGACATCAGTTTCCTCTAACAGACGCATTGGTGGCACAACCACTCCAGACTATTGTTTCTATCACAAAATTGTCAGAGCGCCGTTGCACTGCTTTTAAAGGGAAGGAAAAGAGGTGATTTGATTGGTCTTGATTGATGCCAGCCCCCTATTACACCTACTCATAATGTATTCTTCCTAATCCATCGAAAATAGAGTTCCCAGGCTTACTTTGTGCAATGCTGGTTTGACTGGTTGTCTGCACTTCAGGTCTTGTTCTGGTTCTTTTTCCACACTGGGGACAGGTGAAGTCTCCTGCTGAACCAGACTGGTCCCAATATGAGGTGATGCACTGTCTGCAGAACCAGTGTCCACAGCTGGTAGAAACTGGATCACTCAGGTCCTCCTGACACAACGCACACCAGGACAGCTGCTCCTTCACAACACAACTGCTATTCCACTTCCTCTTTCTGTGGAGATGAAGACAATTCATTATGACTGCTATCATCAGAAAACCCTATCAACATTTGTTTAAGTTATCTTATTTAAAAAAATTGCCAGTGCCATCTACTGTAGATGGTCAGAACGCATCACGCTGCTGCAGCAAAACTTGTTAGGGGTTCAGGCCCCGTAGGGGCTGAAACCCTATTGTTTTTGTGCTGGTTTATTATTATTAATGTTCATCCACGTTGGTGCAAATTCCTGTGAGATGGTACATCGCAGAAACTTGGAATTTGGCCCAGTGACAGATATTGGTAACCATTACTAGGTTAAGAAATATTTCCCCAATCGGCCTGAAGGGGGCGCTATAATTAAAGGTTTTACTTTGAAGGCCATAACTCCTACACCGTAAGTCCGATTTTGATTAAATTTGGTACACATATGCAGGTGTCATAACTCTACATTTTTGCAATATGGACCCTCAAGGTCCGCCTGGAAAGTTTTTGAGATATTTTGAATGTTTTGAAAAACACATTTTTAACATCTCCTCCTACACCGTTTGACCGATCACCACCAAAATTGGTATGTAGCATCTACAGACTAATCTCATTAAAGTTGTTAAAAGGTTGTTGATATCTATTGTCGTTTTGAAGATATTGATTTTTAAAGTTGTGAGAAGGCGTGGCCTATCAGCTAAATTGTTATAACTTCATGACTGATTGTTCAATCATCACGAAACTTGGTGAACATGTTCAGATATCATCACTGACCATGTGTGCACAGCTGTTTTAAGATTGAACAGTAGGGGGCGCTACAAATGCCAAAAAACTGTATCTCCTAATCCAGATGATGAAATTGTGTGAAATTTGGTACACATGTTCAGGAAGGCTGTACTAGTCAATATACAAAGTTTTGTCATCATTGGTGAAAGTGGGCGGGGCCTATGGTGTAATAACCATGTAATAGCCGCTAAATCAAAGCCCATTTGCATAATCGGTCCCAAACTTCTCAGCTTTGTCTGGAATGGCATTTCAAACATGCATACTGAATTTTGTGCGATTCAACCAAAAGGGGGCGCCACAATCGCAAAAAATGGGCGTGGCCTAATACAAAAATGGCCGTAACTCCGCACCCGTTTGTTCAATGATCGCGAAACTTGGCAGATATATCAAGGGATATATTTGGACGATGTCCTCGGAACCGCTGACGATTTTTTAGCGACATCAGTACCGTTCATAAAAGGCTTGAACCCCTTTCATGGCCGCTTGCGGCTATATGTTATATTTATATTTGTGTCTTCTTGTACAGTTGTAGTTTAACTAATACATGAGCATTGCATCAACAAGTCACCTATCGCAGATAAATGTCATTGTAGCGATCGTGGATGGATGCAGTATTGGCTGATACTTGGGGCGCCCTGGTGGCTCACGGAGTAGGGCGCGTACCATTTGGCTCAGGCCTTCCCGCAGCGACCCGGGTTCGAATCCGACCCGTGGTCCTTTGCTGCATGTCCTCCCCTCGCTCTCTCTCCCATACCTTCCTATCTCTCTCTCACTATATCCCTCAAATAAAGCATAAAATGCCAAAATAAATCTTTAAAAAAAAAAAGTATTGGCTGATACTCATTATTCACAGTGTTACGTCACATAAGGGAGTCCGTCTCACAGACTCCCTCTACAGTACACTGTGCAGTAGTAGGCAGTAGTGAGTTTGAGCGGTTGTTAGTTTGTGAGTCGGCATTTTTTTCTAGTTTATCTTTGCAATTTACCATTTTTCATGATGGTGAATTATTGTGTTTGTGCAGGTTGCACAAATTCCAGCCTGTCAGGACATCGAGTCCACAATTTTCCTAACAGGAAAAGGGATGGTGCTAGTTTTCGTGCCTGGCCGCGTTTTGTGCAGGTGAAGAGACGAGACTTCACTGCTGCATCTGCAATGAAAAACGCGGTCGTTTGTGGCGCTCATTTTAGACCGGAGGATTATCTTCCCGCCGATATGATGGAGTTCAGGATGGGATTTCGAAGCCAGGACCGGGTGATACTGACAGCCGGTGCGGTTCCTTCAGTGCACACAGCAGCGTCAGCGAAGAAAGCATGGAAATGCTGACCTATTCAAGTCTGTAGTATACAGACTACAGGACGCCGGTTTCCCAACACTTACAGTGGAGCAAGTCAGGTCACGGTGGAAAATACTAAAGAAACATTACTACGTGGCCAAACATCAAAACAGTTTTAGTCGACCAAGTTTTCATTGGTCAGTTAGTCGCAGGAAAAAAAAAAAGGATTGATAGAGTAAATATCCGACCGCGAGGTCCGACAGACAAATTAGGTTAACTATAATTCAAACAAACATTCCAAATAATAATTATAATGAAATGAATCTACTCTGAGGCAAATTTATCTTTCTTTATCTGTCCATTGTTCACACTAAATCTTCCATCGTTTGTCAAACAAACAGAAGCACATGGCTAATTATTATGCAGAATGACATCATCTGCATAATAATTAGCCATGTGCTTCTCCGGGTGCAACGGGGCTGTCGGACCTCGCGTCAGATATTTACTCTAACAATCCCTTTTCCCTGGTTGGAATTATGCAGCGTTCCTTGCAGTAGTGATATTACGATGGTAGTGAGGCTTAATTCCCTAAGAAGAACAAGCTGCTCACGTTTTCTTCATGGACGCCCATGGTCTGATGTTTGGAGCAGCCGAGTGGTGTAGTTGGTAAGTTACCGGACGTCAGTTCCGACAGCCATATATATACACAGATGCTCCCAATCAACCGGGGGAAAGAGGGTGTGAAACATTAGGAGGCAGGGCCGACTGATTACAGGCCATGAATCTTTCTAACTGCAGGGAGAGTGTGTAGGCCTATTTTCAGAGCAATGGGCGTTTGTTTTCGGGAAAACGGACAAATGGGCTTTCGGTCCAATGGGACATTTTTTGGACTATTGGGGTTTCGGAATAATGGGCCGTTGGAACAATGGCATATAGCCTAATGTTAGTCACCTGGCGTGGCCGCTCTTTGTTCAGTCTCCTTTCTGGTTGTTCAGACACATTCATCATTACCGCTTTTGCCGTTAGCATTGTCGTTAACAGGCGGCTCGCTGTGTGTGTGCTTGTAAAATTTATATTTTAAAGGCTCGTTATTACGGTTTTGTATTTCTCTGTAATGTAGCACAGTGTTAACAATGTTACTTATTTTCTACTTATTTTCTGATGCCCCCAAAAATATATATTTAAATAATTAAATTAACAAAATGTGCAACGACTAGTTGACTAATGGCTTGAACTAACGACTCGATTAGGAAAATCTTTGGTCGGGGGCAGCCCTAGTAATCAGTAGGATACTAGTATTTATCATGTATACGGGATATGAATAACCAGATTTCTCTCAAAACCGGGATAAGCCTCATAACCGGGATACTCAAGTCCATGTAGCCTAGTTCAATTTTACGGCAGTCACTCACATTTTCATGTTGAAACAACTGAACCAATGACTCAAACGGGTGGCTTAATTTTAAATGTCAGAAGGATTAAAATGTATAGAATAATTTAGAGTAACATCAGACTCTAACTCTGATAATTTGTTATTATTATTATGAAGATCAGTTACAGATGGATAAAATAGATAGATTGGTTCTGAGGATGATATGAAACACAGTGTCCTGGCTGTGTTTACAAGATGCATGAACCATTACAGACAGGTGACAGGTATGTTACAGTCATTTTAAAGTCTTTTCAGCAGCTAATATTGTCATTAAGCTGTAGGAGCTTACAAACACATTTTTTTTTTTAGATATTTTTTATCACAAACTCCTCCCGCAGTGGCGGCTGCACTCTCCGTCATCTGGTTTAAAAAACAATCCGTCAACAGTCAACAATCAACAATCCGTTATTTATGATAGCCTAATCAGTGCAATAAGAAGTGAAAACACATCAATAATACTCTTGCATATTTTACAAAAACGAACAGGACATTTTTTAATAACTAAAAGCAGGAATTATAGCCTACATAAGTGATTTGATCAGAATATTTTCACGGATTCAGAGTAAAAAAAACTATTGCTCTACTAATTCATGTAGACTAATTGACAATTTAATGAAAAGGTTCTCTCATTTGAATTTAGAGTCTTCTACATTTTATTCTGGTGACAGCAGCAGCTTGATGCGTAGCCTATCTCCGTTATGTTATTGATTAGCCTGTTCATGATCATTTGGCAGCGCTCCAAAAGACACAATAGTTCAGTGCAGCATTTTTCAATATTACCGTGTCACCAAGTCAGGTCTCCTCAGCATTTTTGCCTTCAAGTCTCAAGTCAAGTCGAGTCTCACAGCATACAGACAGCTCTCGTTTTAGCTTGTTCATATTATTGATTACTATAACGGTTAATTTTCGGGACAAACAGGGCAGGATTCGGGATTCGGGACAACTGCTCGTAATTTGGGACTGTCCCGAATTTTTCAGGATGTCTGGTCACCCTATTGTGATGTGAACACAGCATTAGATATCGTTAGCTAACGCCGATCACTCACCAAGACACCTGCCCAGTTCTCCACTGGTTCTCCTCACACCACAACTCAATGTCTCTCCTCTGACCGTTATTTCTTCTAACCCTGGTCTGTTCCTGGTCTCTTGGATGCCTAGCAGGCTCATAATTATAAGGCTGTGGTCCATCATATGCGTATGCATATACATTTACAACCTCTTCAGTGTCAAAACTAGTGTTGAGATCCATTACTTTCTTATTGTTCTTATTGTTCAACTTGACCGCTCTCCCTTTTTTTACGTCACTTCTGGTTTGGCTTTTTTAGATGCGGAAGTAAAATTCTCTCACAAAAACGACTCCAGAAGTCACTGTAGTGTATATATAAGTATATTTTTATGAAAATCTAGTTCCTACATCATTTTCCTACACATTGATTCACCTGCAAGTTGCTCTTTAAACAGGTAAGTCCCATTGAGATCGTTTTTACGGAAGCCGAGAACGGCCGTGCTTACAATTATTTTTTTAATGCCGTTATCTCGAGATCACAAGTTAAATATCTCGTTATCTCGAAAAAACGAGTTTTGTTATCTCGAGATAACGAGATAATCAACCCGTTATCACGAGAAAACAAAATGTTGTTTCCTCCTATTACTTATAATGTTTATCAGAGATCAGGAGTGCCATGCAAGCATGCATAGGGCGTCTTGACAACTGTAGCAACTGATTTTTAAGCTGGAAATGTAACTGTAGCAAACAAAACGACACATTTATGCTTCCTGTTCAGTTATGAATCCTCCTGACAGTCATGACAGTGATCTTGAAGGCTGAAATCAGGTGTGATCAAATGAACCAGACACTCTTTCGAGTTCTCCATATTATCCCGTGATCTCGAGAAAACAAAAGTCGTTTTCTCATGATAAATTATCTCGTTATCTCGAGAAAAAGACTTTTGTTTTCTTGAGATAACGAGATAATTAACTCGTTATCTCGACATAACGGCATTAAAAAAAATAATTGCAAGCACGGCCGTTCTCGGCTTCCGTACGTTTTCAAGAGAGACCTGTGTACACAACAAGAAAACAAAACAAAATTCACGACAAGTTAATTCCAGACAATCCACATGCAGACAAAAATAAAAAAACTAAGAGAAACAAGAGCAATCCCTATATAATGCATCATCCAGCAGCACCCTAAACATCTCTATGGAGACAAGTCGGTCCAATTTGAGCGAGTCCTGAAGCCTATTCCATCTATTAGGAGCGTAAAAGGTGAAAGCGGTCTTTCCTGACTCTGTGTTCATACGTGGAATGTCCAGTCTAATGTAAGCCTGCGAACGTGTCTGATATCCTGTAGCACTGAAACTTAAAAGCGAAGACAAATACAGAGGTAGCTTGCCACGTAAGGCTTTGTGAATAAACAAAAGGCAGTGGTGTTCTTTTCGAGTGATAAGAGATGGCCATCCTACTTTCTCATAGAGAATACAATGATGTGTTCTAAGCATGTCACCGGTTATAAATCGAAGAGCACTGTGGTAAACAGCATCAAGGGGTTTGAGTGTCATGGCTCCAGCGTGCATATAGATCACATCTGCATAATCAAGCACTGATAAAAATGTTGCTTGGACAATCTGCATCCTACTACTCATTGTAAGGCATTGCTTATTCTAAAAAAGAAACCCAGTTTAAACTTAAGTTACGCAGTCAGTTCATTGACATGGACATTTTTTCATCTAACCAGATACCTAGGTACCTAGGTAACACTGGACCTTGTGAATTTGAACCCCATTTATTGTACTCAATGTTAAAATTCATAGGATTTTTTGTATGTGAACTGGTAAAGAGCATGTATTTTGTCTTATCTGGGTTTAGCACAAGCTTAAATTTAATCAGGGCATTTTGAATGGCCAAATAATCTGACTGTAAATTAGTAAAAGCTTTGTCAATAGAGGGCGCTGATGAGTAAATTACAGTGTCATCAGCATAATAATGAATAGAGCTGTTCTGAATTAAGCAGCCCAGCTCATTTATGTACAACGAGAACAAGATAGGACCTAAAACTGAGCCTTGGGGCACCCCTTTAGTGACTTCAGTGAAGTCAGACTGATGGCCATCAGCAACTATTGCTTGAGTTCTGCCAGTAAGATAGGTCAGAAACCAGTTACATGCATTGATGTCAAAACCAATTGATTTAAGCCTATCCAGAAGAAGAGAATGATCCACAGTGTCAAATGCTTTTGATAAATCTATAAACAGGGCAACACAACTCTCTTTCCTATCTAATGAACAGATTATGTAATTTGTTACTTTGCATGCTGCGGTCACTGTACTATGTCGAGGTCTGAAGCCAGATTAATGGGAGTTTAGAGTAGAATGATCAGACAGAAATTGATGCAGTTGACTATTGATGAGATTTTGGCTAAACACGACAGTTTGGAGATTGGGCGGTAGTTATTTTGATCACTGGTATCCCCACCTTTATGTAAGGGCATTACATGGGCTGCTTTCTATATGTTAGGGATGCTACCAGACTGGAGAGTTAAGTTAAAAATATGCATGAAAGGGTAAGCTATAACAGGTGCAGTCAATAATAAAAGTCTTGGATTTAAAAGGTCTGCTCCAGTAGCTTTTTTGGGTCAATCGATGTTAAGGCTTCAAATACCTCCCCAGCTGAGAATAGTGAAAAAATTTGCCTAGTTGAATCGTTAGCGGAACAATTTAACCTAACATCAATGGAGGCGCCAGTGGTCAGATTTAACTTCTCAAATAGGTAACCAGAAGAAACAAAATGCTTATTAAAAACATCACATATTTGTTCTTTTCCAGAAACGACAACAGAGTCCTGAGAGAGATGTTTGGGTAAAAAGAAAGCATGACCATTGTTTAGTGCCTTGACTGTTTTCCAAAATTTTGCTGGATTATTGTAGCTATCAGACATGGCATGGACAAAAAAAGATGCTTTAGCATTTCTAATGGTCCTGACACATTTATTCCTCCATTGTCTAAAGGTCAGCCAATCAGTGGAGGACTTTGAAGTTCTTGTTTTTGCCCATGCTGCATCCATTTCCCTTGACATCTCCGAGATCTCAGATGAAAACCAAGGGTTTGATCTATCTTTTACCATAAATTTCTTGAATAGAGCATGCTTGTTTGCCAATGAATTGAAAATATTTGTGAAATAGGTTAGGGCTAAATCCGGGTCTGGAATAGCACCTAACCTTGAGATATCACTGAGATATAAATCATGAAGAAATGCTTGCTCAACAAAATGTTTAAAGTCTCTTTTCACAATGATACGTGGTGGAATCCTTTCTTGTCTGAAACCTCTAATGCAGGAAATAGGACGATGATCACTGAAATCTAGAGCAAATACACCACTGGCTGTATATTTATGTGGTCTGTTGGTTAGGATGATATCAATCAGAGATGACTTCTCAGGATTCTTAGTGTCAGGCCGAGTAGGCGTGGTAATGAGCTGAGTAAGATTTAATTCAATGCAATAGTGTTTTAGCCCCTCAGAGGAGGAAGATAGCCAGTTAAGGTTAAGGTCACCCATAAACAAAACTTCAGAGGTCTCATACACAGATAAAAGATTCACCAGATTATCGAGGGCACTCTGATATGCAGAGGGAGGGCGATATGCTCCTATAACCACCATTTTATCATTAGGATTAAGAGAGACATTTAAAGCTAAAAATTCAAACTGTTTTGACAGGGACACAGAATGCAACACAGATACATTAAAACAGTTTCTATTAAAGATAGCAACCCCACCACCCTTTGTGATTCTGTCCATCCTATAAACATTGTAACCATTACTGTAAGTGCAATGACATCATCTTTAACTTTATCAGACAACCAGGTTTCTGTTAGTATTAAAACATCCGGATTGGTTTGTTGGACCCAGATTCTGATTGGATCCATTTTAGGTACCAAACTTCTCACATTCATGTGTAATAATCCAAGCCCCCTGCGATGCAGGAAGTCACTTGGGGTATCAAGTGAGAGCTTATTACTAATGACAGGGGACAAAACTGGGGACGTGGTATGTGAGGCTGGTAGACAGTAACATGAATGAGGTTATTTTTGTTGACAGTGAACGGTCTAGAGGGTAAGCACAAGCGTTTCGAAAAACTAACTACAGTGGGGGTATTTGACCTAGCAGTGACTCTGACAGGAATATTGAAAATGTGTGTATGGTCAGTAATGAACAATGGTAAAATACCGCGGTTTAAATGTAAGTGGCTCGGAAAAGAGGAGAATATAGTTTTGTTTTTTGCAATGGCACTGGATGGTCCAAACCCAGTAAAGGCGCTAACAGCATTAGAAGTGGGACGGCATTGGTAGAGGCTGGGACCTCGGGGACATCAAAGACTGACGGACCGTTCAGCACGCGCTACATTGTGTTTACTAAAGCATTGACTGCTAGACACAGGCATGTGTATGTAAAATGCCATATGATAAGTTTGCAGACAGCATCCGTGTGCCAGCCTTATTGGGGTGACGGCCATCTGCACCTCCACCGTACGCCACCCACAGCCTACTGCATAGTCTGCTTTTAATAGCGTCTGTAGCACAATCATTTACTGTACAAAGTTTATTAATATTATAACAATAAGAAAGTTTTTTTGACTTTGATGTGAATCCCCTTATCTTAGATGGACCAAGGCTTCTACCTTACAGCTAACTAGCTCTAACAGGATTCTTTCACAAGGTGTGTTGGTCTTTATGCCTTTCAAGTTGAGGTTTATAGTGACCAGTGATCTTACTTGGTGTCTGGATGTTGAGGTTCATTGCTGAAATTCAAAGGCGGCTCCTTAGAGCTTTCACTCTTCATAGACAGACAGCTGGGCACTGGAGATTCTGCTCTCTGGCTCCGGTCCTGACCTCTGGAAACAAGATGTTTTTGTTAATATTGTGAATAAAACAGTTTGTCTGTTTTCTGATTGTTGAGCAGTGAGCAATTATTCTCTTTTCCATTGTCTTCTCTGAAGGGCTTCATCCCACAATACTATGTACAGTATGTCACTCCATGTTCATCGCCAGTTTGTTCATTTTCATTCATTCCTTCCACACCCGGCCTCAGCAGAGCTCAAAATTATACTCATCTACTGAACACCTACAATATACAGACATTGCCTATCTGAGACATTTAGCTCTACATTTGCGTTCAATGCTTTATTGCCACATCAACCTGCAGTTCTTAGGAATTTGTCTCAGTGTGCTGATAGAACATAATGCACAACCCAATCACAGGTAAAATAAAACAAAAACCATACTTCTTCCTCTATATCCCACAACAGAAAGGGGAAGTGTGTGCACTCCAGTGCGTACGCCACTTAGGCCACAACATCTCAATCAATAATTTCTGATCTCACCATCAATCTCAGCAACAAAACACTAACCGGTCAGCTGACCCTGCTGGTTTGAAACGTCCCGCTCAGCAGTTCAGGAACTGAATTCTGCCAGTAACAGACTTTACCATCTAAAACAATTAAACCAGGAGGTTAAAACAGTTCATGACTACCCGGTTCTGCTACCATCATTATGTCATCATATTTTACTGACTTTTGTCGAAACGTCGGCTACAACAAATTAATTATTTTGCATCGAGTGTGCGATTTCCTTTTTCGATATCTGTACCGCCCGCCGTGATCAGCACCTCTCCTATACTGGTGTGTGTCCCCCTCTCTTCCATCATATGACACATAATTCAATCTTTAGTCATGAGATATACTTCGGACCCCATCTGGTATCTTCTTTGTATTTAATTCAATCGTACTCTATTGACAGTATTCACACTTCTGGACATTAAGGGTCAAATGGCAGGTTTTTATCCAGACCTTTTGTGTGCTCCAGTGGAGAACCTGAGGAACCGGTCTGGATGTTCAGGTTCATTGTTGAAATTCAAAGGCGGCTCCTTAGAGCTGTCACTCTTCAAAGACAGACAGCTGGGTGCTGGAGACTCTGCTCTCTGGCTCCGGTCCTGACCTCTGGAAACAACAAGATGTTTTATTAACATTGTGTGAATAAAACAGTCTGGATTATGTATTCCTGATAAACATCAATTTTAGTTAAACAGTTGTATTGCAGAGTCATTTTTCTCTTCCATTGTCTTTCTTTGATATTCTCACTACTAGCTTACTTCAATAATACAGTCCTCTCATAGTGTGTAATATTACAGGGAAGACACTATGGGCCCTATTTTTGTGAATCAGGGCACAGACGCAGGTGGTGGTGCAAGCTCATGGCACAAGCTCACTTGGGCCTGACCAACATATTTGTGGTAATTTCTTGACCAGAGATGCTGGTGCACCAGCAGCGTAGTTGTGAAAGGGGTTGGATTAGGAGGAATACATTATGAGTAGGTGTGGTAGGAGCTGGCATCGATCATGGCCAATCGAATCAGCTCTTCTCATCCCCTTTAAAAGCAGTGCACTCCCTGCCATGGCGCACTGACAGTTTCATAATGGAGAGGAGAGTCTAGACCAGCTTCTCCCAGGAGGAAACTGATATTCTTGTCCGGGAGGTGCAGAGTCACAAAAGCGTGAATATACAGCACCTCAACTGTGTCACCAAGGCCAGATGATGTCCCTTTTTAAGATGACTTCATTATTTCTGGAGATGAAAGCCCGGTGCCACATGTTTTCCATGCGTAAAGATGAGCATCGACAGTTTTATTTTGGAACACAATGATTCACACAATGTGCAGTTCATGTGCAGTTATAACTAATTTGTAATACGATAAAACATGTTTACGCTACTTTGTCGGTTGTCTTTAGTCTGTTTTACTTATTACTGATTTAAAAGGTTGCATTCAATCAGTCATATTTATATACATGCTACATTTATATACGCACAATAATGGGACTATTGCCAATACTGTAAGTAAGGTAATAGTCTTTGCGCCGTTTACATGGCTGCATAAACTGACAACTCCCCATATTAATCGTGTTTAGAAGACTGGAGTATTTATTTTGATTATCTGTAGACAACTGTGGAAATTATAGAGTTTTTCGCTTTCTTTCCCATCCCACCACTAATCAAATTTAACCCAAACAATTACAGCCATGATTCTGCTCTACCAAATCATGTTATTCGTCGCAGCCATAGCCCTTTCTCTATTGCAATTAAAAATACAATGCTTTAGGGGCTACTTTTGGTAAAGCTGTTGGACAGGAGACAACACATGCAGTTGTTGCTCCCCAGCAACCCAATGTTTTTGGAAAAGGATACAGAGTTGGATTGGTGGGAACGGGCGGCCCTGCAGGAGTTCAGTGATGTAGATGTCTGGATGACAGATATTGGTCAGAAACACCCCTTAAAGGAGTAGTCGGGAAGAATCATGTGAACGGGCAAGGTCTGGGTGCATGCAGTCATGAACGTTTTCAAAAACGCTTTGAAGATTTGTGCTAAATAATGGGGTGAATATAGGTATTTTCCACTCACTGTGTGATGGTTTGGCTTCAGAAGACTTGGATTATGCTGCTCGAGCATGGAGACATTTTATGGTAATGTTTTGCTCTTTTTGGAAATCTAAAGAACCGGACCAAACTGACTTCAGTTGTTTTGGAGAAGGCTGCTACGAGTTGTGCTGGCAAACTCCACGTGTGTTTCAACTGGCATGAGGGTGAGTAGATAATGACTGAATTTTCATTTTTGGATGAACTGTTCATTTAATGATAGTCCAGTACAGACTCTCTGGATTATTGCATTAATGCATTAGAATCATATTTTTGAAACATGTCTACTTGCTGAAGAATTTGTATCAAAGTGAAACAGGTGAGCATAACATACATGAAAGGTGTTTATGTGATTTTGGAGGCTCAGTGTCGGTGTGCCTCTGCCAACTAAAGCCATGAAAGTAGCACAGTGTCTGGCACTTTTGTCTTTGCATGGCCTGAGTAGGCAGTTGCTTTTCTCCTCATTTAATAATAATCCATCAGGTAGGCTTACAGTATAACAGTCCTCTTACTTTGTGTCTGAAGGTCCAGGTTCATTACTGAAGACTAGAGGAATATCTTTGGAGCGGTCAGTCTTCATAGACAGACAGCTGGGTGCTGGAGACTCTGCTCTGCCCTCCTCTTCCTCCACACAAACACTCATCTTCTGGACTTCAGTCAGTCTGAGAGGTGAAACAGGAACACTGGAGACACACACACACACACACACACACACACACACACACACACACACACACACACACGGAATAAGGAACCCAGTCAGAACTACAACTGGTAGTAAGTATCACCTTGTTTTCTTTAAACATGTCTAATTAAAAACAGTGTGTATTAAACAGCCAATCAGGACTTTGTATCCACAGATGAATCAGTGATAAACTGTTCAGTTCATTCTGACTCTTATTCCCTCTGCAGTCCACAGGGAGACAACTGACTCAGAGACTTTTACAGTAAAATAATAATAATGTTGTAATAACACTCACCCTGCCTCAGCCTTCTGTTTTCCTCCTCCTGCTCTGCTCTGTGTCTCAAAATGGAGCCTGAACTAACTGGCTTCATACTTTCAGTTTCATTTCCCGGTGTCGTCATGTTTCATAAGAATAGGACTTCCGGTCGGAGTTTTTTTCCAGAATAAAAGCCTAATTTGTACAAATCCACAGCACGAAAATAAAACTTATTTTGCAGAAACACAACAACGACAATAATAATAATCATCATCATCATAACAATAATTTTTTTGGTGTTGTACAACCATAATAACATGGCCCATCAAGACAGAGCCACAAGCAACAATCAGTTATTCCTTTACCTTTCTGCAGAAAATGCTGAGCAAAGCAATCTTCTCTCTTGTGTCCTATTAGAAAACCCAGAGTGTAAAATAAAACTCAACTGTGTCAGAAGGTGGAAGGCTGAATGACAGCACAGTTGTCTATGGAAGCCCGTTTCCACCACCTGTTAAAAAATAATCTGCCGCATTTTTTTTTTCATCATCAAGTGAGATTCTTTTCTCAATAGTATGAGACACTATCTCATAATAATACTCATATTTCTGATTTACACTAGCCACTTTATTAGGTACACCTATGTAGTAGCGGCTGGTCATCTGTTCCTGTAGCCCATTTATCATAAGGGCCACAACCTGTGTGTTCAGAGGCCCTTCTGACTGTTATTGGAGCATTTGTGGCCTTTCTGTTAGCTTGAACCAGTCTGTCCATTCTCCCCTGACCTCTGACCTCTTTCATTAACAAGGTGTTTTTGGAACTGCTGCTCACTTATTGTCAATCAATCAGACACGCTTTGATCACTTATCTTGCCCATTCTAATGTCTGGTCAAACAAAAAACTAAACCACTTCACCATGTCTGTATGCTTTATATATTGAGCTGCAGCCACATGATTCACTGTTTGAAGGAGCAGGCTGTATCTCATAATTATGACTTAGCATATCTCATAATTATGAGATACTATTGAGAAAAAAATCTCACTTGATGATGAAATAAATGAAAATGTGCCGTGTGTCGTTACACTCCGTTTCCTCGGTGGAGTGGGCGGAGTCAAAGGTCTGGACCCAGGCAAATAAATAAATACAAAACTAGAAAATGAGAGTGCATAGTGTCATTAGTGAGTATAACAGCTCTTGTTCTCAAATGTTAAAGACAATGTTGCAGTATTGTGAGCCAGAAGTTGAGCCTTCAGTGTTCTTCCAGAAGCTCTCTGAGTCGGCAGCAGGATTACATGTCGACACGATGCTGCAGTGTGAGACGGAGCGAGGAAAGGTTTCATCCATTTGTCAGAGTGAACGTTCATTCTGTAAATCTGTCTGGCACCTTTGCTGACTTATTTATTCCTATTTATATATTTCATAGCTAATTTGTCACATTCCTTTCTTTTTCCCAGTCACACTTTAGGCAAGGCAAGTTTATTTATATCGCACATTTCAGTAACGAGGCAATTCAAAGTGCTTTACGTAAAACATTAAAAGCATCGAGACAAAGTGAAAAAGATAAAATTCATATAAAAGAACAAGCAAAATGCATTCCATTAAAAGAATCAAATCAAGTAAAATAGAAAGATATTTTTCCCCCTAAAGGAAACACAGAATCAAGTTTCATCGTTACTTCTTGGTATTGAGTCGTCACTCTCACACTGCTGACACTGTCAACCAGGATACCATGAAGTGTGTCTCACCTCTCCAAAGATAATCACAACTTAAAAGACCTTTTGTCGGCCTCACCGGACAAAAACATGTATAGCGCTATAACTTTATGCGGAAGCAGTGAAAATAAACATTTCACAGTGTGAAAAAGACTTGACTTTGAGACTATATTGTGTGTTTCAAATGTGTGCAGTTTATTCTAAAAATGTCACAGTTTTGAAGTATGGCAGACTTTGAGGGACTGCCATGATTTCTCTATAACCTGACATGTATGTTGTGCAGCAGCAATGAAAGGTGGCTGCTCCGCAATATAATATGCAGCCTGTATGCTTACAGGAATAGTTCACCCAAAAATGAAAATCCTGTCATCATCTCCTCACCCTCATGCCAAATGAAACTCAGGTGAAATGTGTTAGTCCATATAACACACAGGGAGGCTGCAGCACAACTTGGTAGCAGCCTTCTCCAAAACAACTGAAGTCAATGGGGACCTGTTCTTTAGAGCTCCAAAACAACAACAGACAAACAGTCACACTGTGAATAGAAAGACCTAGACACCATTATTTGCTGCAAATCAATCAGCTGTAGTTCAGATTTGCACTAAATGATGGTGTAAATATACTGTAGGTCTTTGTGGAACTCTGAAGAACTGGTCCCCACTGACTTCAGTTGTTTTGGAGAAGGCTGCTATGGAGTTGTGCTGCAGCCTCCCTGTGTGTTATATGGACAAACTTCACCTGAGTTTCAACTGGCATGAGGGGGAGGAGATGAGGACAGAACTTTCAGTTTTGGGTGAACTATTCCTTTAAAAATGCCACATTTTATGGTGTGTTTTTTTTTGTTTTTTGTTTTTTATGATGACATCGAATAATAGAGTTCTCACTTATTGGGTGTGACGATTAATTACAAATAAATCTATATTTCTACACAAAAACTTTCGCGCTTTTATTTTGAAGGCTAAACTCCAAAACCGGAAGTCCTATTCTCTGGTTAGTCGGGTAAGCCTAACGTATATGGTGCAGATCCGGTGTGCGCCATTACCACACACACAACTTTACAACTTATTTGACTGTTCGCACGTCGTAAAGTTTCTAACACGAGATGTCTGGATCTGACTTTTCTCACTGAGCTTCGGATGGATGAGAAAACAGCCGCGAAGATTTGACTCTTATCCACGATGATTGTGGTGAGTGCGACTTGATTTTACGATGAGTTTAGAAACGGCGACTCAAACTCGTGATTTTTTTTGTGGTCAGCCCAGAATTTCGTTGCAGTTGTTAGAGATGAAATAAGTTTGAGGCAGACCTAGGAGCCTGTATTGTGTGGAGAAAACGTCACGCCAAAAAAAAAAAAAAAAAACATCTGTCAGTTTGATGTATCCTCGACAAACCATAGCTGTTAGATCACAAGTTCAGACTTGTTGAATCGTTCATATCCACTCTCCAGTTCACTCCACAGTGAAAGGTTATTTTATCTCCAGTGAATTTACAGTCAAAACGGATTTCAGGTTTGCAGCTTTGCCAAACACTTATAGGAAATGACAAACTTAAGCAACTTGTACATTCGCCATTCCACATGCAACAACAAAAAACAAAAAAAAAAACACCTTGGCTGAATAATACATGAAGAAATTTGGATTATAGATGACATCAAGTGTAGAACAATAACAAAAATCATTTGAGCTGTTTCTAGGTGACAGTTGGCCTCACTGCCAGCAGGGGTCAGTTGTCAGCTGATTGTCTGAAATGTAAATGTCATGCTAGGGCTGGGCGATACGGTTGAAATCAATATCATGATAATCATAAGGATTTTTCTCGATATCAATATATATCACGATATGACTCACAGGAAATGGATACTGATTAGGTTTTTTTTTTTCTTATTTTATTTTTTATTAATTCATTTATTTTTTTATTTACTTTCTTTTTCCCTTTCTTACATTAGGCATCATTGCCGAAATCCTTGTGTAATGAACTGTACCTGCCTACCGCCTCTGATTACTGATACCAAACATGACCTCATGCTCTTTGCCCCACATGTAGTTTGTAAACTAAATTTGCAATATTGTCAAAAATAAAAAGTTTAAAAATATATATATATATCACGATATGGTTCATGTATGCAAAATCACCTTACATAATCAAATGAATGTTCGTCTCACTGAACCGAATGGTAATGTTAGGTGTGATGTCAAACAAAACAGAAATATTAATTAAATAGTAATGAATTCAATATTATCGTTTATCATCTTTCAGTGGAATCATATGGTGATGATATGAAGATATTTTAATATCGTGACATTTCTGCTGTCTGAATTGATGATGACAAGCAAATTTTACTTAAAAACTCTGATAAAATGAGGTATGGTAGGAATATTATTTGAATATTTCAGTTTTGTTTGACATCACACCTAACATCACCATTCGGTTCAATGAGATGAACATTCATTTGATTATTTAACATGATTTTGCATACATGAACCATATCGTGATATATATTGATATCGAGAAAAATCCTTATGATTATCATGATATTGATTTCAACCGTATCACCCAGCCATAACAACAAGTTCACCTTTTCCTCTCTGGTTCAGAACAAAGAAAAGCAGCTGGAGGATCTCAGTCTGACATGTCAGTCATTTAGCTGATTTTCCAACCCAGAGGGAGAAGAAAACGCAACACTAGAATAAACTTGTCGTCCCTCCCCAGGTTCTCCAGATGCTCCAGGAGAGAGAGGACGGAGAGAGGAGGGGAGCCGAGCAGGTGGAGGAGGAGAGGAGGAGGAGGAGGAGGAGGAGGAGGAGGAGGGAGGTGGGCTGCCAGTGGGAGAGTCCAGAGGAGAGAGGGAGGGAGGAGAGGAGGGAGGAGAGGAGGGAGGTGGGCTGTCAGAGCGAGGCAGCAGAGAGGAGAGACGCTGCTGTCCAGGTCGACCTGCTGAACCAGCCAGGTGAGAGAGAGACAGGTGAGAGAGAGACAGGTGAGAGAGAGACAGGTGAGACAGAGACAGCAAACCTGCTTCACTGCTGCTGTCTCACACATCTGTCTGCACCCTGTCCTCTAATAAGATAAGATATCACTTTATTATTTATTGTGTGTATCTTCTTGCCTGTTGTCCAGACCTTTGACTCCGCCCACTCCACAGAGTTGACTGATTCTGGTCTGGCATCGTGACATGAAACAGCGGTTTCTCGGTTGAAAAATGCTCGGTCCAATGAGCGCCAGGGGGGACTAACGATTGGCCAATCAGAGCCAGGGGCGGGACTAACGCTGTTGTCAAGCTGTTGTCAAGCTGTGCCGCGGAACCAAGGAGGAGTAATAACAACAATGGCGACCGCTATAGACAAGATAGACACTGCTATCCAGGCTGTTCTGAATCCATTAAAAGTACCAATTACTTTGAAGAGTGTTTTGTCTCGCTCCTTGGCTACTGACTTAATGCTGTTAATGGTAATTACATGCAATTACACCCACCAGGGTGACCTGTGTGAATTGCCGGCGACACTAGCGGAGTCTGGATTTGTAGCTGAGTGTTCTCGCTCTACTGCTACATCGCTAGCCTTACGGCGATATAGGTGCTGATTTCTTTGGACTTGTAGCCAAGTGTTCTCACTCTACTGCTACTTCACTAGCCTTACAGCGTTATAGGTGCTGGTCTAATTGATAAAGGTGCTGGTTTATTGGATTTGTAGCTGAGTGTTCTCGCTCTACTGCTACATCGCTAGCCTTACGGCGATTATACTCTCCGTTTGTAACTCCTGCTTGGTCCCTCTCAGCCCAGAGGATGGCCATGACAGATGCCAATCGTGCCTTGGCATCGAACGCCTAAGGCAGGCACTGACAGAGGATGCTTGCATTAATTGCAGCTGCATGCCGTTAGCAGAGAGGTCCGTGAGGTTGGCCAGGTCTAACAGTAGCATTGCTGAGGCTGGCTTACCTCCTTCAGGAAGGCCTGTAGTCAGCCCCCCTTCAGGTTCAAAGCGCCACAGGCACACACGGGCTGACGCCTCCAGCGCTAAGAAGAAACGGAAGTGTGATGAACCTGTGGCCCTTAAAGTGGACACATTGGCTTCTGAGTTTGCCCAGATTAAGGGCCTTCTTCTTAATTTACAGCCTGGCGGCCCCTCCGCTGCTGCTGTCGCTGCTGCTTCAGAGCCGTCACTCCAGACCTATGATGAGAGTGATGGCCTAGCTACTTTACCCTCTGTTGCTAGCCAGCACGATGAGGACGCACTATCTATTGCGGCCTCAGGGACTTTTTTTACTGACAAGGAAGCAGGAGAACAGGAGGAACCGGAGAGGGGGTCCCCCCTCCCCTCTTTAACAGGCTGTCACGGGTCAGGAGCAGACTCCTTGAGGGATGCTGAGGCTGGTCTTTCCGCAGTTAAGGAAGCCATCCAATTGGCCATCTCATGGCTTGGTCTGGATGCTGCCCCTGTAGAGGCTGCTCCCTCTAACGCCTTTTTCAAGCACACTCCACAACCGTCTGCCTTCAGAGTTCCACCCTCTGAGCCATACATTGATGAACTTCAGAGGTGCTGGCCAGACCCCAAGGCGTTCTGAGTGACTGCAGGGCTTTGGCTGCCATGACGGATGCCGCCCAATATGGTCTAGACCAGCTGCCTGCCATTGATGCTTCCATTGCTTCTCTGATAGTATCTCCAGATGAAGCCCTTAGACCGGATGCCCGTTGTCCACGCCCACAGTGTAGAATCACTGATGACCTCCTTACCAAGAGCTATGATATAGCAGCTCGGATGGGGCGTATTGGAAACTCTCTTTCCCACCTTGACCTAGCTCTATCGCAGACTCTCCAGACTGCCGGAGTTGATGCCCCGACACAGAGCCTGAGTGATGCTTCGCTCCAGGCATTTGCTTTCATGACCAGAGCGCTTGGCAGACTGATGTCCACTTTGACCTTGGCCCGGCGCCAAGTGTGGCTTGCCCAGTCCCCCTTGTCAGAGGGGTGCAGGAAGACACTCCGCACGCTGCCTGTCAGTCCGGGCCAGATGTTTAGGCCTGCTGCCCAACAGGCCTTAGATCGTAGTGCGCAAGTGAACAAAGTCAAGCAATAGTTTGCTGACTTACGCCGGGCACCCTTGCCTAAACCAAGACACGCCAGCACTCTTCGCCCTGCAGCCAGTACTCAGAGTCCCTCGAGACCCGGGCGCTCCTCCTTTCAGCAGGGCCACCTCCAACAGGCCCCTCCACAGCCTGCCTTTCGGACGCCAAGGGATAGGGCACCCAAACACGGGGCCCCTACCAACCAACCCCCCCAAGCCGCCCAAAGGTCATGGGAGTCGAGCCTGACAACCAAAATCCAGGCACCAGCCATTTCTCCCCACAACATCTCAGCCGCTGGGAGGCCCTGAGTTCGGACCCTTGGGTGTTAGCAACTCTTTCCAAGGGAGTATCCAGTTCAGGCGTCGGCCCCCAAAGTTCGATGGGGTCAGAATGACTGTTGTCAACGACCCTCTGAGGTCTCTGGCTGTCAGGTGGGAAATTTCGGTGCTTCTAGAGAAAGGCGCCATATAATATGTTCTACTCAACTTATTTTCTTGTTCCAAAGAAGGATGGCAGCTTTCGCTCGATCCTTGATCTCAGGCAGCTGAACCAGTTCGTAAAGGTTCTTCGCTTTCACATGCTTCGCACAGCAGATGTTCTCCAGGCTGTGTCAGAGAGAGACTGGTTTACAAGCATCGACTTGAAGGATGCTTATTTTCATGTACCAGTGGCACCCCACCACAGGCAGTTTCTTCGTTTTGCCTTCGAGGGACAGGCGTACCAGTTCCGGGTTCTCCCATTTGGGATCTCGCTCGCCCCTCGGATCTTTACCAGGTGCACTGCGGCAGCACTTTCTCCTCTGCAGGCCAGGGGCATGCGGATTCTCCCTTACTTGGACGATTGGCTGATATGTGCTCCAACCTGGGAGCAGGCAATCTGCGACACAACAACTCTTTTGACCCACGTGACCCAGCTGGGGCTCACTGTGAATTTTGCAAAGAGCTCTTTAGTTCCCAGTCAGCGAGTCGTGTTCATCGGTGTTGCCCTCGACAGTGTTAATGAGGGCCTCTCCCTCCCCCCAGAGGGTGGACGACATCCTCAGCCTCGTCTCTCGTTTTCGGAGGGGCACGAGGATAACATACGGCCTATTCCTCCGGCTGCTGGGCAAACTGACAGCAGCAACGACTGAACCGTCTCTGGTGTTGTCATGGTTACGCATCAGTGGCGACTTAAAATGACGTTAGATTCAGGCGGATACGTCGGTCTCTAGTGATCGGTTAGGGAAATTCGAATCCCCCCCCCCCCCCCCACGGAAATCTGTTAGAGTGGAGGCAATGAAGACTGAAGATGGAGACGGAGTGGAACGAGTTGACAGTTTGATATCAGGCAGCAGATCTTCCTGTTCAGACCGAGCCGCTTCTGTCTGCTCATAAATTATTTTCCTTGGCCATGCTGCACAGGTGGCTGTGGAACCCAGTGTGGCGAGCTTGAAATCAGCATTAAGGTCGTTTTCATTTGTTTGTCGTGTGGCTGTCCATCGTTTTTTTTTTTTATGCATGTGACCAAACAAATTTCCCCTGTTCACCTGTACTGGTGGAACAGAGAGTACAGCTCAGATCTGGGCTAGTTGACAGTCTTGTTACCCAGTCACAGAAAAATAAACTAATCCAATCCAGACAAGAAGGTAAGGTCTGGTAGAAGTCTGTCTGTCTGTCTGTCTGTCTGTCTGTCTTGGCATTAAATACAACAGTATCTGTTGCCAAAGCAAAACAGTGATAATCAAGAAAAAGAAGCAATAATAACAACAAAGATAATTGAACAATAGAAAGTTGCAATTATTCAATCACACAAAGGAAAAAATGGAAAATATTTGGGTCAGTTCTGTCTCAGGTTTTCAGCAGGTTATAGAAACAGCAGCTAGAGGCAAACTCACGTTTTTCTCCAAGGAGATAAAGGAGGTTTTTGTCAGGAGGAAGTTTTTCGAAAACTTCTCTCTCTCCCTAAAAGCCTGTCTGTCTGTCTGTCTGTCTGTCTGTCTGTCTGTTTGTGTGTCTGTCTCCCTCCCTGTGTGTGTGTGTGTGTGTCCAGGTTGGTCTGGTGTGATGTGTCAGTGTGTTGGAGTCAGAGCAGATGGAGCAGGAGGCGGAGCTCTGCTGCAGCACTGCGGCTCACAGAGGACTCCGGCTCCGGGACAGATCGACCCGCTCCTGCTGCGCTGGACCCACGATACGACCCACAATGCCTCACTGCAGCCACAGAGGAATCACAATCCTCCGTCTTTCCCCCACATCCCCGTATACCAGCTCTCCACCTCCCACGAGCCCCCGTTCCTACCCAGCATGCCTCTGTCCAGCTCCCACAAGCCCCTGTTCCTACCCAGCATGCCTCTGTCCAGCTCCCGCGAGCCCCCGTTCCTACCCAGCATGCCTCTGTCCAGCTCCCACAAGCCCCCGTTCCTACCCAGCATGCCTCTGTCCAGCTCCCGCGAGCCCCCGTTCCGGCCCGGCATCCCTCGGCCCGTCCCCCTCAAACTCCGGTTCCTACCCAGCATGCCTCTGTGCGGGCCGTCTGCGCCTCTACACCGGCTGCCCGTCACCGCGGCGTTTCAGCGGCCTGAGTCTTTACCCCACCGGACTACGTTTCCCAGCATGCCCCTGTATCAGCCGTCCCGTCTTCCGTCTCGAGAGCCGACTGTCCACGTTCGGCCGGGATCACAGCAAACCACCTTGTTACCCAGCATGCCTCTGTGTCAGCCGTCCCGCTTCCTGCCTCAAGAATCGACATCCTACCTTCGGATGGGATCGCGGCACGCTGCCCCGTTACCCAGCATGCCCCTGTGCCATCTCTCCCCCTCCCCGGTTTGCCTCGGTCTACCGGGAAGGAGGAGTGAAGCTTCTCCTCCCTCGGCCCCTGCAGACGCCTCAGCACCTCCTCCTGGACTCATAGCTCCTCTCAGCCCACGGCTCGCTGAGGAGGAGGAGGAGGAGGAGGAGGAGGAGGAGGAGGAAGAGGAAGAGGAAGAGGAAGAGGAAGAGGAAGAGGAGGAGGAGGAGGAGGAGGAGGAGGAGGAGGAAGAAGAGGAGGAAGAGGAGGGACCATGTAATGATAACAGTAAGTCGTGGGTGGTTTTCTAGGTTGCACATGACTACTCAAATTTACAAAGTTTTAAAAAGATCCGTACAGCTAGAGGCTTGATCTGAAAAATTTTAGTTTTCTGTCTCATACATAATGAGACAGAAGCATTAATAAGCTGATTATGCTTGCAAATTTGGAATTAAATTTGAGTAATTGCCATTGCAAATAGGAATATTTAAGTAATGCAATCCTGATTTTCGAGTTTTATTTTGATAGTTTGTAAAGAACAGTATTAGCTGCCTGCACTGTGTGAGACGCCTGCAGTCAGGATTAGAAACACTTTATATATTTTGGCTCGGCCAACCAGAGGCTGAACAGGTTCAGCTGCTGAAAGACTTGCGGCTCAGTCAGGCTGAAGCCCGGAGGCCTGGAGCAGGGAGGCAGGGCCAGATTCTGAATCAGTACTACAGACTGTTGAAACGTGTTAGAACAGTTTAGATGGTGGTTTCCCTGTGGTTCCACACTGTTCAGACAGCTGAACAACCCCAACTGGGACAGTGAGAAACCAGATCTAACATGACCTCCAGTCATGACTGTTACCAGGGTTTCTACGCAGGTCTGGAAAGTCTGGAAAAGTATTAAAAATGAATTTGATCATTTCCAGGTCTTGAATAGTTTGGGAATTTGAAAAAATGTCTGGAAAAGTATGGAAAATGTTGCGGTTCAGGTCCGATACACACATCATTCTAGCTTTCATGTTGTTGTAGAGCCACTTTGAGTCCACAGTTTGTGTTGATGTGCAGAATAATGTTCAGATAGAGGGACGCTCTTATTACCCAGCCGCTGTCAGCATGCATTATATCAAATACCCACCAAAATCAAATCCGGTCAAGAACATAGGGTCTGGGAAAAATATGGAATTTTAAAATGGAAAACATGTAGGAACCCTGCCAATCATCTCACATATTCTGATATTTGTGGCTGTGAAGAACAATCTTCATCTATACAGTGATATGACCTAGTTAGCAGGGGCAAGATGTCTATCTGCATAAATCATACTGAACACCAGACAAAATCTTCAAAACAAATCAAGGTCTGGAAAAAGTATGGAATTTTTTAACTGAAGATGTGTAGGAACCCTGAGCTACATAAAATAACATTAGCAACACTGGCTCTTTCTCTGTCTGCTTTCTCACTAACACGATCCCCCCGTTTTCTGCAGATCGGTGTTCCCGTGGTAACGAGCGTTCCCGGACAAGAGTGGCGAAGACGAGCGAGAAGACGAGCGAGAAGACGAGCGAGAAGACGAGCGAGAAGACGAGCGAGAAGACGAGCGAGAAGTCTCTGCGGGCCGAACGCGGCGCTCATGTGTGTAACGTGTGCGGTAAAGGCCACGGGTTCGAGTCCGGGCCGGCGGGCCGACCGACCAAACGCAGCAGAGGAAAGACTTCCCAAATCCAACGCACATATGCTAATGAAGGTGCTGATGAGACCGCTGAGGGGAACACCGGAGGAGAAAAGAGGAGGCGGGAGGAGGAGGAGGAGCGATGGAAGGAGGAGAGGTGGGGAGACGGCCCGATGGTGACGAAGAAAAGGAAAAAGGGGGAGGAAGGAGGGGACGGACGAGCGGAGGCAAAAACGGAAACGACAGAGCGGCCGAGGAAGAGGAGGGCGGTCGGCCCGCCGGTCAGATACCTGCTGGAGTCAGAGGAGCGGTCCCACGGCCCGGCGGCAGCCAATCACATCGGAGCGAGGGGACTGAAAGGGAAACCGGGAAGAGGGAGGACGAGGAAGGAGAGTGAAGCCAGAGGAGGAGAGGAGGAGGAGGAGGGGGAGGGGGAGGGAGGGAGAGGGGGCGTGGAGGACAGGGGTGAAGGAGTGGAGAGGAAGCAGCCGGACAGCACGGAGGACAGAGTGGAGGGATGGTGGCGGCTCTGCCAGGTTCGTCAGTCCGTTTCCCAGAGTTACACATCCCGGCTTCCCGCTGGGCCTGGAATTTCTGGAATATCCTGGAATTTTGGGACAGGTGTATTCCAGACAGGGAAACTGGGGAAGTCAGGGAATATAATTTTATATACCAAGAATATAGCAGAATGGATTTTCCAACTTGTCTCACACATTTATCACATTAGATGGTTTTCAGACTGAAAAACAACATGAACAAACCAGGAAGGAGTTGCTCCAGCTTCATGGAAAGTTATGGAGAAGTCATTTTATTTGACATCAGGGTCGTCCAACCGTAGATTTTATTATTGCTTAATTTTTGTATTAATCAAGATTATTATTGGTTTAAACTTTGGTCTTTGCCAGGGTCCCAACAGTAATGTTACATGCTCATTTGCATGTAAGTGGCATCAGCTATGCCACTTTCAGATTGTCTGTTTCATCTGGTTAAATCTAAGGCTTTTCAAACCTTTCCAGTGCCCGTCAGAATAAAATAGAAGACCAATTTCACCACTGAAATGAATTTGAAAATGCAAGCGTGTGGGTCACATGACTGGGTGGGAAAAACAAACAAAGTCAAGATTTATAGGCTGTATTAAACAGTATTCAAGGACTTTTTAGGCTTTTTCAGGACCTATAGACAGGACTTGAATTTCCTGTGGTCCAAAAAAGTAGTTTGTCACCAGTGAGAAATAAAGTTGTCTGGAAGTTGCCATGGTGGTAATCTTGCGTAGCCACACTTCCGTCTCTGGCTCACAGTCTGGAGAACTTGTTGTCAGAAAACGTTTTGGATTAGGAGACCCTGCAGAGCTCGGTCTGTCCCGGTAGAAACAAGTTTCCTTTTTTAGTTTAGCTACGCTAACGAGAAAAATGGATGAAAACTTTGACTTAAGACTTCATTCTGTTTTGTCAGAAGTATGTTCTCAACATCAAATTGAGTCTGTGGTTTACAGCTTCTTAGTGTGGCACAGACCCAGACTGTTGGTGAAAAACATGATATTTTATTAACAGTGCGGGGGGAGAGAGAGTGGAGGATAAAAAAAAAACACTGATAAGTCGATGGGTTCAGGAACATCTCAATCTGCCCGGTCTCACACAGCGGTGTGTCGGTCCACAAGGTTTCCACTCAGTACAGAGAAGACAGTCACATCCACTGGAGCCTCTTCTCTGCCTGGGGCTCCACACTAAGGCTGAACAACTAATCGAAATTTTATCGAAATCGCAATATGGCCGACTGCAATTTTCAAATTGCTGGAGGCGCAATATTTGTTAAAGGTGAAATGTGTCAAAATAGCATTTTAAAGTAAATATTGTGGTGCTGCAGAGATGTCCTGGCCTACACATCATATTCTACAGACTGAAGAAAACATCTTTGTTTGGTACAGATCCCCGCAAAAATCACACCATAATAATTTTAATACGTTTTTCAATGAAAATTAGAATAATGATGTAAAAATGATCATTCCCTCTAATATCGCAAATCATAGCGCAATTGCAATATCAGTCAAAATAATCGCAATTAGATATTTTTCAAAATCGTTCAGCCCTACTCCACACAGGAGTGTCGTGGCTGTTTACCAACAGGCTACGGTAAGAGTTTGATTTATCAAACCTGGCCGACAGCCTGTGATGCATTATGGGAGAGAGAAATCTATAGTTTTAGTAGTCTGCTCTCTCATGTCAGTCATGTCTACAGGCCAAAGGAGCTGATGCTGCATGAAGCTTTGCGAAGTAAAGAGGAAAACACAAAAATAATGAGTGAGGTTCTGCTGTCTCTGGACCAGCTGCTGGTAGGAAACAGGTGAGCAGCATGAGTAAGTATGAGCCTCAGATGGGGGTGTGGCTACAGCAGGTTACCAAGGTGACAACGCTGTTTTGAGCCAATCAGTACAGTCAAAACTCAACCAGTGAGAGGACTGCTGCTGCTTCTGTTTTTAGGCAATCCCCCAGCTGTATTGTTGACTCTCTGCTGGTCTCAGAACAGTGAAGTGAAGTGAGGATTTCTCCTCCACAGGCTGTGTTCAGGTCGTCCGTCTCTTTCTCCTGAACTCGATATCTCAGGAACGACTTGAGGGAATTTCTTCAAATTTGGCACAAACGTCCACTTGGACTCAAGGATGAACTGATTAGAATTTGGTGGTTAAAGGTCAAAGGTCAAAGGTCACTGTGACCTCACCAAGACGTTTTTTGGCCATAACTCAAGAATTCATACGCTAATTATGACAAAGTTTCACACAAATGTCTAATAGGATAAAATGAGGAAGTGATGACATTTTATATCCGAAAGTTCAAAGGTCAACTTCATTGTGACATCATAATGTTTTGCTTACCACTGTAGCTGAGAAAACGATCTTGGGTCATTCTACAGAAACGGTGGAAGTGCTGTCACTTACTTTAGCAGACACCAAAATCCTTTAAGTTGACCTAATAATCACATTAATTATATATGTTCAATAAATAAAGACTGTCCTTGCAATGAGAAAACAAAGTTTATTGGCGGAGGCATACAGCTGTGAGGCGGTTATTTCTAGTTTCCAGTTTGTTTCTCAGTTCCTCATTTTTTCACTTTGGTGCTGAAGAAAACAGCTTTGGTCACTGCCATCAGTTTCCCTGTGCAGGAAAAACCCTGTTCCTTTATTCTGCTGCTGAGCCCCATTTCAACCCCTGATAAATAAAGTGCCTGTCTGTCTCTCTCTCTCTCTCTCTCTTTCTCTCTCTTTCTATCTATCTCTCTCTCTCTCTCTCTCTCTTTCTATCTATCTCTCTCTCTCTCTCTGTCTCTCTCTCTGTCTCTCTCTCTCTCTCTCTCTCTTTCTATCTCTCTCTCTCTCTCTCTTTCTCTCTCTCTCTCTCTCTCTCTCTCTCTCTGTCTCTCTCTCTGTCTCTCTCTCTCTCTCTCTCTCTCTCTCTTTCTATCTCTCTCTCTCTCTCTCTTTCTCTCTCTCTCTCTCTCTCTCTCTCTCTCTCTCTCTCTCTCTCCCTCTCAGGTTTGTGGGTTGAACTTCACCAGTCGCTCTGGGCTTCAGCGACACCTGGCGATTCACGGCGGGGGGCGCTGGCTGACCTGTGACCTCTGTAACAAGAGGTTCACCGGGGCCCGCAGCCTCCGTCTGCACCGGAAACGTTACCACGGCAACAGAGCCGGTCATCACAACGATGCGGCAGGGACGGGTGGTTACAGAGAGGCTGTCAGACGCGGGAGGAGTGACGGCAAAGAAGAGGAGGACGCTGAACTACTGACGGAAGAAGAGAGGAGTAGAGAGGAGGTGGAGGGAGGGATGGAGAGGAGAGATGGCTGTCTGGTAGCAGATGAGGAGCCTGTCCTCCCGGCGCCCACCGAGGCAGACGATTGGTCCGGAATCAGGAAGCGTTACCACGTGAACGGCTGGTCCCGGCTCAGCTGCTGGTCCAGGAAGAAGACGAGCCGAGAGGCGGAGCGGTGGAGGAGAAGGAGGAGGAGGAGGGGGAGGAGGCAAGGAAAAGAACAAGGGAGGAAGACAAAGAGGTGTAGGGACGAGGAGGAGGAGGGGGAGGAGGAGGAGAAGATAGAGGGAGTTTGTGTGAAGGAGAAAGAGATGGAGATGGAGGGAAATGACAGGATAGAGGGTGGAGGGACGGAAGGAGATGAAGAGGGGGAAATGAGGCCTGGTTGTTTAGAGGAGGAGAAGATGGGGGGAGTTCATGTGAAGGAGGAAGAGATGGAGATGGAGGGAAACATCAAGATAGAGGGCGAAGGGGTGGAAGGAGAGCGAGGAGACGAGGAGGATGAAACAAAGCCTTGTTGTTCAGAGGAGGAGGAGATGGGGGGAGTTCATGTGAAGGAGGAAGAGATGCAGATGGAGGGAAAAGACAGGAGAGAGGGCGGAGTGATTCTAGGAGACGAGGAGGGTGAAATGAAGCCTTGTTGTTTAGATGGTGGAGAGAGGAAAGGAGATGATGGAGGGAAAAGGAGGGAGGAGGAGGAGGAGGAGGAGGAGGAGGAGGAGGAGGAGTGGAGTCTGACTCAGCCAGGACCGAACACAGCAGGAGGTGAGGAGGAGACAGAGACGGACAGACCGGAGTCGAGAGAGGAAGTGACGGAGCAGCCGAGGAGGCCGAGGAGGAAGCTGGTCGGTCCGCCAATCAGATACCTGCTGGAGTCGGAGGAGCAGTCACACGGCCCGAGAGCGGCCAATCACGTCAGAGCGAAGGGAGACATCAGGACGGAGGGCGGAGGGGTGGAAGGAGAGCGAGGAGACGAGGAGGGGGAAACGAAGCCTTGTTGTTCAGATGGTGAAGAGAGGAAAGGAGACGATGGAGGGAAAACGGAGGAGGAGTGGAGTCTGAGGCCGAGGAGGAGGATGGTCGGTCCGCCAATCAGATACCTGCTGGAGTCGGAGGAGCAGTCACACGGCCCGACAGCGGCCAATCACGTCAGAGCGAGGGGACCCAGGGTGAACAGAGAGGGAGAGATGCCGAGGAAGGTTCTGCCGGAGAGCGAGGAGACAGACAGACAGACGGGTCACACGGACAGACAGACGGGTCACACGGACAGACAGACGGGTCACACGGACAGACAGACGGGTCACATGGACAGACAGACCTTTCTTGTATACACAGACAGACAGACTGGCCAGGAAGTCCTCATCGTCCCCTGTTTTGTCAGCTTGGAATGTCTTCACTGCTCATTGGTCGATGTCAACAAATGGGACTTCAGTCAAGCTGGAGACACACTCCACGACTTTTAGTCTGGGGACACTCCATGACTTTTGACATGACTTTTAGTCTGGGGACACTCCATGACTTTTAACGTGACTTTTAGTCTGGGGACACTCCATGACTTTTAGTCTGGGGACACTCCATGACTTTTAACGTGACTTTTGGTATGGGGACACATTCCATGACTTTTACCAGGACTTTTAGTCAGGAGACACATTCCATGACTTTTACCAGGACTTTTAGTCAGGAGACACATTCCATGACTTTTACCAGGACTTTTAGTCAGGAGACACATTCCATGACTTTTACCAGGACTTTTAGTCAGGAGACACATTCCATGACTTTTACCAGGACTTTTAGTCAGGAGACACGCCATGTCTTCTGGCAGCAGCAGTGTGGGATCACCTACAGTAAGACGTCTAAATGTCTCAGATGGTTGGAGGGCGAATTACTTGAGAGAGAAATGAAAGAATAAATTTCACAAAATCTTTTTATCGAATGTTTTAGAGTGTTTCAAGAGTTGTTTTTTTTAATCAGATGTATATTTTATTGTCAGGGTCGTGTTCAACTGATGCAATAAAGTCTGACTTTGTTGAGACTTGTGACTCGGTGTGTAAAACATCACAGCTGGCCTTAATGAAATACTGTGGAGTGATTTGGGATTTTCAGAAAATGAA
>NW_027282426.1:62500-102500 GCF_046629955.1 Centroberyx affinis | reverse complement strand
TAACCCCAACCATGGACAACCCACTACCTAAACCCAACCCTATCTTCCAGTAAGCAAACCCTCTGTCCCTAATACAAATGGTACTACCCTAACCAACATCTTACTCTAACCCCAACCATAGACCCCTCCCTAAACCAAACCCAAACCAAAATTACTCTCTATGACACTAACAGGACCACCCTACCCCACACCTTACCCTAAACCCAACCACAGACAACCCCCTATCAAAACCCAGCCTGCTCCGATTAGTCCAACAGCACATACTCTGAACCAACACCCGACTCCCCGTGATTGGACTTTCATCCAACCGCAACACATCCAGACAGAAACCCTGTCACCCAAACCCTCCCTAATACGGTCGGATCTTAACGCTGATAAATGGAGTCCCACCCAGATGGGACATCTGAGTGACATGCGCCGGCCAGTGCCTTGCGAGTGGCTCTCCATCAACTGCAGAGTCGTTGGACAATGTGGGGAGAGTCACGTGATATATAACTAAGACCTAACCCTAACCCTAACCCTAACCCTAACCCTAACCCTAACCCTAACCCTAACCCTAACCCTAACCCTAACCCTAACCCTAACCCTAACCCTAACCCTAACCCTAACCCTAACCCTAAACCCTACATCCCACTGCCTAAACCCAACCCTAACCTCCAGCGATCAGACCCTCTGCCCCAATTACCAATAATACTGCCCCAACCAACATCTTACCCTAACCCCAACCATGGACAACCCACTACCTGAACCCAACCCCAACCAAAACTACTACCCTGCCCAATATCTCACCCCAAACCCAACCTACACATCCCACTGCCTAAACCCAACCCTAACCTCCAACGATCAGACCCTCTGCCCCAATTACCAATAATACTGCCCCAACCAACATCTTACCCTAACCCCAACCATAGACATCCCCCTCCCTAAACCCAACCCTATCTTCCAGTAAGCCAACCCTCTGTCCCTAATACAAATGGAACTGCCCTAACCAACATCTTACTCTAACCCCAACCGTAGACCCCTCCCTAAACCAAACCCAAACCAAAATTACTCTCTAATGACACTAATAGGACTACCCCACACCTTACCCTAAACCCAACCACAGACAACCCCCTATCAAAACCCAGCCGGTTCCGATTAGTCCAACAGCGCATACTCTGAACCAACACCCGACTCCCCGTGATTGGACTTTCATCCGACCGAGACCCTGTCACCCAAACCCTCCCCTAAAACGGTCAAATCTTAACGCTGATAAATGGAGTCCCACCCAGATGGGGCATCTGAGTGATATGCGCCGGCCAGTGCCTTGCGAGTGGCTCTCCATCAACTGCAGAGTCGTTGGACAATGTGGGGAGAGTCACGTGATATATAACTAAGACCTAACCCTAACCCTAACCTCCCTTAAAACCCCTAGGTGGAGCTTGGTTCCGAGTCGATACCACCTTCAGAACAAAAGTTATTCACGAAAAACCCTCTCGACTCCGCCCCCTTGTGGACACGCCCTGTATTTCGCCCACTCGGTGAAAATGAATGGCAGCTACCGCTTCCGGTGGTCGTAGGAAGTCGGGGGTGGTACCGTTGGATCGGGCGTCCCTTGAAACACCTAGGTGGAGCTTGCCAACTCCGCCCCCTTGTGGACACGCCCTGTTTTGCTGAAAATGAATGGGATGTCAATGGCAGCTACCGCTTCCGGTGGTCGTAGAAAGTCGGGGGTGGTACCGTTGGATCGGGCGTCCCTTAAAACCTATGGGCGGAGCTTGGTCCCGAGTCGATACGACCTTCACAAAAAAAGTTATTCAAGAAAAACCCTATTTTTTATCTTTTTCTTTTATATTGAAAACTAAATTGAATGTTTTCCTTGTAGCCACGCCCTATATAAGCGAAGCACTGACTGAGCCACATTCAGTTCCAAGCTGGAACTCAAAGAGACAACACCTCCCACCCCTCCCCCTCCTCCCCCCCCTCCCTATAAATTACTATAGGGTCCTATAATACTTGCATTTTCTTATAGTTTTCCATGTTTTTCTATGATAATTAGTGTTTTTCCATTTTAATACAGTTATCTGACTATCTAACTCTATACATGACCCAAACTCTAACCTCAACCACTCCCTTACTGGTGCCTGAACTCAACCCAGTCACTGCACTAAGTGAAATGTTCAACATTGGTGAAGTAAAGTTTTGAAAAAAGTTCACTACAAGTAGTGTCCAATCGACTCCAAATGGCCTGAAACGTGCTCCTAGACACTTTCTGGGGGAACTTTTTTGGACTTGGCACTTAGTCAATTTTTGAGAACTTTTTTTGAATGGGGAGTCTATGGCAGCTATACCAAAGAAAGACACTAGGGGTTCCAAACTTAATACACAGGTGCAGTGGGATAATACGATCACGCACACCAAGTTTGGTGTTTCTAGCACTTACGGTTTGTGAGTTATTCAAAAACTAGAGGATCGCACGACGTGCGATCGCGGTTATATCCCTTATACCTAACCCTAACCCTAACCCTAACCCTAACCCTAACCCTAACCCTCTGCCCCAATTACCAATAATACTGCCCCAACCAACATCTTACCCTAACCCCAACCATAGACATCCCCCTCCCTAAACCCAACCCTATCTTCCAGTAAGCAAACCCTCTGTCCCTAATACAAATGGAACTGCCCTAACCAACATCTTACTCTAACCCCAACCGTAGACCCCTCCCTAAACCAAACCCAAACCAAAATTACTCTCTAATGACACTAATAGGACTACCCCACACCTTACCCTAAACCCAACCACAGACAACCCCCTATCAAAACCCAGCCGGTTCCGATTAGTCCAACAGCGCATACTCTGAACCAACACCCGACTCCCCGTGATTGGACTTTCATCCGACCGAGACCCTGTCACCCAAACCCTCCCCTAAAACGGTCAAATCTTAACGCTGATAAATGGAGTCCCACCCAGATGGGGCATCTGAGTGATATGCGCCGGCCAGTGCCTTGCGAGTGGCTCTCCATCAACTGCAGAGTCGTTGGACAATGTGGGGAGAGTCACGTGATATATAACTAAGACCTAACCCTAACCCTAACCCTAACCCTAACCCTCCAGCGATCAGACCCTCTGCCCCAATTACCAATAATACTGCCCCAACCAACATCTTACCCTAACCCCAACCATGGACAACCCACTACCTGAACCCAACCCCAACCAAAACTACCACCCTGCCCAATATCTCACCCCAAACCCAACCTACACATCCCACTGCCTAAACCCAACCCTAACCTCCAGCGATCAGACCCTCTGCCCCAATTACCAATAATACTGCCCCAACCAACATCTTACCCTAACCCCAACCATAGACATCCCCCTCCCTAAACCCAACCCTATCTTCCAGTAAGCAAACCCTCTGTCCCTAATACAAATGGAACTGCCCTAACCAACATCTTACTCTAACCCCAACCGTAGACCCCTCCCTAAACCAAACCCAAACCAAAATTACTCTCTAATGACACTAATAGGACTACCCCACACCTTACCCTAAACCCAACCACAGACAAACCCCTTTCAAAACCCAGCCGGTTCCGATTAGTCCAACAGCGCATACTCTGAACCAACACCCGACTCCCCGTGATTGGACTTTCATCCAACCGAGACCCTGTCACCCAAACCCTCCCCCAAAACGGTCAAATCTTAACGCTGATAAATGGAGTCCCACCCAGATGGGGCATCTGAGTGATATGCGCCGGCCAGTGCCTTGCGAGTGGCTCTCCATCAACTGCAGAGTCGTTGGACAATGTGGGGAGAGTCACGTGATATATAACTAAGACCTAACCCTAACCCTAACCCTCTTCCACTTCCCTGACCTAATCCCAACCCCCTCCCTCTTCCTAACCCCAACCCCTCCCACTCTCCTTACCTAAACCCAACCCCTTTCCCTTTCCCAACCCTAACTCCGCCCCTTTTGGATCGAAAACGGATTAAAAAACCGTGGAAGACATTAAAAACATTAATAAATACACTAAATACGTTAATTAGGATTAAAACCATTGAACAACATTATGCCCCTGATACAGTAGAAATTTTAAAACCCTTTAAGCCCTTAAAAAACAATTAAAAAGCATTTAAATACATTAAAATCATTAAAAAACCTTAAAAAACGATTAAAAAACATTAAAAAACATTAAAAACGATTAAAAAACATTACAGCATTAAAATATCTACATCATTGTATATTTCTAAAAACATTGGAAACATTAAAAGTGGTTTAAACCAAGGGGGAGTGACCAAAAAGGAAAACACGAATCTTTTCACGAAGGAGAGGTTATAAAAGGAGCAGAGCTGCTCAGAGCTCATTCTTGCTCAGACCTTCGTGGAGAGCAGTTGGAAAGCCGAACATTGCACTTCTGTCTCTCGATAGAAATTGTGGGTTTATAATTTGTGTGCCATAGCCTGAAGAAGACCTATTTCAGGTCGAAACGTCGCTTGGGCACACGAGTTTCTTTGATATTGGGAATTAGCTTGATTTATTTTATTTTATTTTTATTTTTTTATTGTTTTATTTAATAGAGATATATACACTAATATAAGTTGATTTATAATACCTGTATAGAGAATTACCAATAAGTTATATACAATAAAAGGTACACTAGGTATTGATATATAATACTATATATTATTATTATTATATTATATCACTATAAATAAATTGAATTAAAGGTATATTTACACTATTATCTATAACAACCAACTAAAAACTAAAATAAGGGATAACAAAGGCGAACTGAGCGCCAATCATGGGGCGTTTTGAGGAGGGATGGACGGTGGTGGGATACGGCGGAAGACGCCAACGCCGTCCACCCACAGGGGGGCGAGACCGCTGGGGGATGGCCCGTGCACCTCCCGCCCCGTTTCGGGGACGGGTTCAGTTTTCTCCCCCTAACCCTAAACCCTAACCCTAAGCTCTAACCCTAAGCCCTAACCCTAACCCTCTTGGAGGGCCTGGCAGCTGGGGTGCCTGGGGTCTGCGGGGCTGTCACTGCTGTGCATGGGGGATTCTTTGATGGCCGGAGGGTTTGGGGAGCCGAGCAGTTGTTTGGAGTGGAGTGGTTTGTGGCATTGTCGGTGTCTTGGCTGTATTCCTTGATTGGTTTGGTGCTGCCCTGGTGGATTGGGGTATCGGTTTCTTTCGGGGGCTTGGAGATTTCTTGGTGGTTCCAGACTCTTGATCGGTAGTGTACTTGTACTTGTATCTCCATTTTATTGCTTTCTTGTGGTTAGGCACACACTTTTATGTAAAGTTCCATCTGTTTTTAATTGTATCTGTTTGTTTTTTAGTTGTATCTGTTCATCTCTTGTATGACCTTTTATTCCTATTTTTATTATTTTGTATTTATTTTTTATTATTCAGCTCTATTATTTAATTGTGGTAGTTTTACATCACTGTCTCTTTGGGTTTTATTGTATGTAAAGCACTTTGTAAACATTGTTTTTAGAAAAGTGCTATACAAATAAAGTTACTATTATAGTTGAATCCAGGCCTTGAAGAATTCAGGCTGTTCTGGTGGCAAAATGTCACAGTGAAAGGTAAGAATTCTCTTTTCACCTGCCTCCGTCCACATGGAGGTCAGAGCGATTTATTATAGGAATCATTATCAGCCTTAGGTGTTTTGCTCCCATTTGCAACATGACAGCATTTAATTAGGGCTGCAACTAACGATTATTTTCATTGTCGATTAATCTGACGATTATTTTCTCGATTAATCGATTAGTTGTTTGGTCTATAAAATGTCAGAAAATGGTGAAAAATGTGGATCAGTGTTTCCCAAAGCCCAAGATGACGTCCTCAAATGTCTTGTTTTGTCCACAACCCAAAGATATTCAGTTTACTGTCATAGAGGAGTAAAGAAACCAGAAAATATTCACATTTAAGAAGCTGGAATTAGAGAATATTGACTTATTTTTCTTAAAAAATTACTCAAACCGATTAATCGATTATCAAAATAGTTGGCGATTAATTTAATAGTTGACAACTAAACGATTAATCGATTAATCGTTGCAGCTCTACATTTAATGTTAGATGGTAATCCATTTTCTGTGTTTCTTGTCACACAGGTCTGACCTGTCTTACAAGACTAATTATGTTGTCTGTTAATAGGCTACATCCCCAATGTGTTTTCCTGCACACTGTTCTGTATGACTGAATCCAAAATGGCCACTCATCATCATGCTCATCTCTGCCTGCAGTTCTGGTGCTTCATATGAATAAGACACAAAATTCACCTTTGGTTCAAATACTGTAGTTAAAGAATGCAGATCATCTTTGTACTGTCATTTAAACACTGAATATTATCATTGTTTGAAAACTACTTGCAACATTCCACTTACATACAAGTTTCTACTAGCCTGCCCTGTTACTGTATGATCATTTCTACACCATTAACACCAGCAGATAATCTCCATCCTATTCATTATGTCTGTGATTGTATCTACAATAGCTAAACTCCCCCAGAGTGACAAACTGGGCTGAACTGAGAACATGGAGGACAGAGCAGACTGTTCTTCTGGAGGAGCTTCAGACCATCAACATGTTCTAGCAGTCAGTGGTGGACAGGGTTGTGCTATGTGATGGTATGCTGGGAGGACTGGTAAAACAAACTGAAAGACTTAAAGATTGGTTCTACTGTAGACTGGTGAAACAAACTGGTTAAAGTTAATTCTGGTTAAAGTTAGTTCGGGTTCTGCTGAAGGTCTGAGCCTGGAAGCTGCAGAGGATGAAGACTAAATTTAAGTTTGTCCTAAACAACAGAGAATCTTCAGCCTCCACCTCAGCAGCCCAGGATCCAACATGGAGAATGTTTTGTCCGAACAGCTTCATGTCCAGATCTTACCGGTGGATCCAACAACAGCAGCAGCAGGAAGCCTGAATTGTCTATATGAACTATTCTGGTAAGTCCTGTATGATACTGTGCTCTACTAGTCTATACAGCATCATGTTCATGTCTTCAGTTATATGTAAATAACGTCCTGAGTGTTCAATTAACACAGTGTTTCCCAACCCAGTCCTCAAGGACCCCTTTTCCTACAAGTATTGGTTCCAGCTCTACTCTTGCACACCTGATCCAGTTAAGGTCTTAATGCTGATTGGTAGAGACAGATCTACCTGAACAGAGCAGCATGAAAGTGTGTAGGCCCCAGTGGGATCAGGTGTGCAAGAGTAAAGATGGAATAAAAACTTGCAGGACAGGGGGTCCTTGAGGACTGGGTTGGGAACCACTGAATTAACATATCTTGCACATTGCAGATTTTTCTGTATATACGGTTTCCACCATCTAGTAATTGCACACATTTCTACATGTCTGTACACATCAATTTATTCAATTTACACTTGCCTTGGCTTCCTGTACATCTGTACATCTGTACATCTTCTGAAAATAAAAAATAGTGAATACATCTGGATGGTATGAAGTTCTGTCAATGCAATTTCTGTTTTTCTGTCATATTTTTTTAATAATTCTACACCTTTTCATAATGCACAAATCTCACATTGTCTTCTGTCTCAGAAAATTCTGCTGCAGCAGATAATGCTGCTGCTGTTTTACACATTCAGTTAATGCTGGACTCTTTTCTGTACATTTTTTCATTAATACAGTTTTGTCTTTGATGTATCCTACTAGTACTTGCTGCAACGGCCCAATTTCTCCACAGGAATCATACAATTTTCATCTGATCTATTCTAAGACAGGTAGACAGAATACAGAATACTCAGAAATAAAACTGGTTTGATGTGGAGAAAATACAACTACTGAATGATATCCTTTGCCTTTATATGTACAAAAAGCATTAAAGCTTTACTGTGCTTCATATTGACAGTGTCCATCTGTACAGTAGAGATATCTAAGACCTTGAACATTTACAGTCAACACCAGAAATCCTCCCATCCAATAAAAGTCACACTCCTCCCTCTCCAATCTTTCCTGTCTCGCTCAACTTTGAACTAGCGAATAAAGACAAAAAATCATCTTTAAAATAAATAAAAAAATGTTCCGTTTTCAAAAAGCAGCTCTCATCCATGTCAGTCTGTCGATCCTGGATGAGTATATCAACATGTCACTTGATCCTGGTTGTTTTGATTGGTTCTTTTCACTCTGGCTCCTCATTGGCGGCTGGTGGCTCAGTAGGCGGAGCCTCATCCTCGGAGCTGGTTTGACGAGCCGCTGTACGAAACAGACGCATCAAGTCCCGAAACCTCCGAGAGACCTAGAGATACAAAATATACTGATTTACTGTCCGTTTACTGAACTTATTTTACCTAAAACTTTTCTTAACTATGAAACACAACACTGCCAAAGCCTCTAAAGAGACAAGAGCTATCCTGTCAGAAAACTGCAGGTAAATTGTGTTGGTACGCCATTTACTGTTTATTATACTAACCCTGGCCCATAATGCATCACAACAGTTCAACTCATAAAATATATTTTGGTCTGTTTGCAAGTTTTATACATGTCAATTGAATGAACAATTTTCTGTAAAATTGAATTAAGGAATTCTAACTGCTCATGAAATCGACTCAAATAAAACTAAAATGAATTGTCTGAATTAATTTAAATATACGTATATATATATATACATATAATATATATTTTTGGTCATGATGCCAACATATTTCAAATGTGTCTGAAAGACAAATAAATAAAGTGAAATGATGAAACTCTACGTTAACTGGTTCCATAGATCCAATGACAGCTAGGGATGGGACAATAACCGGTATTAATATATATTGCTGTAAAAAACAAAGAATAACAAACTCAAACACACAGCAGAGCCTCAGTTCTCTCATCTGTCATCATTAGTGTGCTTGCTGTAGGCAAAGCACATTATTACTATCCTCTTTAATATTCTTCTTATTCCTCTTCCGGAATTTTTTTTGCGCACTTTCTTCGTCTACAGTTTTTACGTTACACAGACATATCATACATCAAACTGTGTGTTCTACGTCGGGTGAGTGCGTTTGTATTTTTCTAAGAGATTTGTCACAAGGTTTCTGAGATATTCATGATTAAATACACATTTTTGATCAGAACTGGCAACATGACAACTGGCAACCCAACAGCTTCTGCTACTGTCCTCCAATCGCAGGCAAAGACAATCAGGGTCAGCTCCTCTCCTCCAATGACAAGGAGGATGTTAACCTTTAGTTTCTGACAGTGAAGTTCTGGTTTGTTTGCCATTGTTGATTCAGGGAGAGAGAGTTAGAAGACTGGACTGTAACTCTGGAACACTTCGAACACTTCGAACACTTCGAACACTTCCACCAGATCAACTGTGGATGTATGAACTTTTCCTCTTCATGAGAAGTCTACAGCGGAATTATGGCGGCTGGACCTTCAGTGATTACGATTCTGGCCACATTCTCAGGATTTTCCCCACAGACGGAAAAGTCGGAAGGTCATGTAGGGTGTTTTCACACTTGGTCCCTTTCAGCCCTCCAAACGAACTCAGAGCGATTAGTCAGCATTTTTTGCACATATGTGAACAAACGAACCGTACTCAGACCGCCTCCCGAGGAGGTCTGAGTACGGTTCGCTACACGTCCGCCTTGCGGTTCTCTTACCCTGTGCATTGTGAACACAAAGTGTTCCAGGTTCGCTTCGCCCTTTGCCGTTGTATTTTAGCCCTCTAGGCTTGCCGTAGTCGGATCACATGCTATTGCGCTGGAACGCTCGAAAAAAAAAATAGATGGAACCATGGCCGCTGGTAAAGCTAGCAAGACTAGTGGACGAGGAGCAGTTTGGTCGGAGGAAGAAACTACTGCACTTCTCCAGATATGGAACGAAGAACACATCAAACGGCAACTGTCTACAACACAGAAAGGTTTTCCTACAATTTTCAGTTCATATGAAAGCGAGGGGCTTCATTAGGACCGCACTGCAGTGCCGCGTCAAAGTAAAAAAAACTACGTCAAAAATACTTTACCACACACGATAAAACGAGAAAAAGTGGAGAATTCTCTGACATAAAAGACTCAAGCCCCTTTTACGACGAACTGGACAGTTTTCTGTGTGGAAGCGCCTGTGCCAACCCGAAAAATGTCATTGAAGGGGGAAGCGTTGACCAGCAGAGTGATATTTGATATTCCGTACCGTTTTGATGTTATTGGCTTCCAAAGTTTGGTCAAATGTTCCTTCTTGTCCCTATCACCCTAGCAACCACTGGTAACACCCTAGCAACCACCTAGCAAAAGCCTAGCAATCACCTAGGAACACCCTAGCGACCACTGGCGAAACCCTACAGTGATATTATCTCTCAATGTAATTAAAATACTTTTATTGGCATGAAGTACAATTGATTATGTCAATGATTTTGTGATAATCGAGGATGATGGTAAAAGTAATAAATGAATAGGAAATAAGTAATAATAGTAGGCTAATAATAATGCATAACAGTAAATACATACATAGCAGTAAAGGTCTGAGCTCCAGTGGAACTATAGTGTGAACAGAAAGAGAACTGAGTCCTCTTTCAAATTACTGACAGTGTGAATGCAAAAAGAACGGAGTCCCTTTTCTGTTGGTCCACTTTAAAGGACTGAGTTTGGTTCGCTTAAAAACGACTATATGTGAAAACACCGGTAAACACACAGACACACTAAATCTATACATCTATATTATATTGCTGTTTATTCCGATGCATGTTGCACAAAGACAGTCTCCTGCTCCAGAGCTGCTGTCTGATCCACCGCTACAAAACCTTCCAGTTTAAACAGTTCTATGCTGTTGATATATGCTGGTATTATATTATATGCTGGTAAAAACTATTTTTGCGGCCAAATGTTTAGTTACAACTAGATTGAGCTAGCAGATGTGTGTTTTGTGTAAAAGATTTTGAATTTATTCACTTTGGTGAATGCTATCTTTTCACTGTGGAAATTATTTGACTAAAGCTGTATTTTGCATTTATTACCAACAAATTCAAAGGTGTGATCATCTGGGGTACTGTAATTATATTAATATAAATTATTTACATTATGAGAGAGAAAATCAAGTAATTTCTATCTTGCGCTGGTTTAGAGAAAGTAATTCATGCTTTTATTTAATCTCATTGTCTCTAGCTGCCTCAGTCAAAACCATGTTACTCCAATCCTAGCACATTTAGAATTGATTTTAAGATTTTACTCATTTTAGCCTCTAGCTATACTGCTGACCTTTCAACTCCATGTGATCCTCAGCCAAGTCTCTTCTGTCTAACAGTCTGACAGGATTTTCTCTATCAGTGAAGGAAGTTTAGTTCTATTTCTTTACTTTTTGTTTTTAAAATGGACAGTAGAGGCTATAAACTAGATTCAGTGCTGTAGACGTAAAAACAGAATTATGCTACTGTAGAAAATCAACCAACCACAGCCTCGATAGGAAACCGAACAGCCAATCACCTCATTGGGAGTCTTGTTGCCGAGCAGAGTAGAGACGGCCTGGAATGTGTTCTGATTGGCTCCTTCCTGCTGACAGGCGGTTAAAATGACTCGATCTGCTTCTCTGGAAAACAACAAGAAACAGCAGTTTACACACAGGAGGAGAGCAGAGAGGAGCAGAGAGGAGGAGAGGAGCAGCAGAAAGGAGGAGAGAGGAGGAGAGAGGAGCAGAGAAGGAGCAGAAAGGAGGAGAGAGGAGGAGAGAGGAGGAGCAGAAAGGAGGAGAGAGGAGGAGAGAGGAGCAGAGAGGAGAGGAGGAGCAGAAAGGAGGAGAGAGGAGGAGACAGGAGGAGAGAGGAGAGAGGAGCAGAGAAGAGGAGCAGAAAGGAGGAGAGAGGAGCAGAAAGGAGGAGAGAGGAGAGAAGAGCAGAAAGGAGCAGAGAGGAGGAGAGAGGAGGAGAGAGGAGCAGAAAGGAGGAGAGAGGAGAGAGGAGCAGAGAGGAGGAGAGAGGAGCAGAAAGGAGGAGAGGAGCAGAAAGGAGGAGAGAGGAGTAGAGAGGAGGAGGAGAGAGGAGTATATAGAAGTATACAGAAGTAATACTAATAATAAATATATATATAAATATAAATATATATATATATATATACACACATCACTAGCAGCAGTAGCGGCTGTTCTTCGTCTGTTCAGGGCGAAGAGAAGAGAAGAGCTGCTGACGCCCACAAAATGAAATAAGTCTCTTTAATTAAAACGACCCTTTCTGGATGACTTGAGCTTATATTTCTTGTGGGCCAAATTTAGCCCATATTAGCTTATTAGCATATTAGATTAACTCTAGAATTTACCATCTCACAGGAAATTCTGCCCCTTCGAGGCTCGAACCCCTGAACAGACTGTCAGCATCCTGTCATGTGACTCACGCTTCAGACTTTCAACATGAGGCCGCTGCCACACTGATCCTGTCTGTCCGTCTCCGTTCATTTCAATTCACTGTCAATGGGAGCTGTCGGTTGTCAAATCAGAGACGTTCCTATTTTTTTTTTTTTTTTTTTTTTTAAATAGCGGCGAACACGTTGACGTTCCAAAACAGCGTTTTCTGACGGATCGGTGCCTTACAGGTCTGCTTCTCACTTTGTACCAAGACAAACATGCAGCATGCCAGATTTCAACTTCATAAAGAAAACCAAACAGTCAGCCTCTTGCTGCTTGTTAGCAGAAATGGGAGACAGCTGACTCTCTGGGTCCAAGTATTACACATATGTAGACAAATTACATAAAGGCCCAAAATTTATTAACTTATACTTTAAAACCAGGAGTGAAAATAGGTAAATCTGTCTGATGTTTAGCATTACAACCAAGTGTGGAGACACAGTCGGTCTGTCTGATGCACAGCACTAAAATGACGTGAAACCAAGTGTGGAAATAGATAGTTTTGTCTGAGTATCACCCTAACCCTCAATATGATTATCAGATTCAGCAATAAAAGCAAAAATGACAGTTAAAAAGCATCTGGCTGGAGAGGAGTAAGCAATCAGCTCTTCAGATCAGAGATCAATCTTGTTTCCTTCTGTCTGTTATTCTTCTGGACGTCCGCTGCTCTGAAGTTTCACACTGTTCACACACACTGGCAACTGAAAACTCAAACCAACTAACCAATGCCATCTCCGGTATTATTAAACTCCTAATACTACACAATACATGCAATATTATTATTACTAATCTGCATTCAAATGACACTAATATCTGAAATGTGTTAGAGGACTGGATTAATCAGAAGCAGCAGGTGATGGGTTAGGGTTAGGTGATTTATCAGGTGATTTATCAGGTGATTTATCAGGTGATTTATCAGGTGATTTAATCAGGTGATTTAATCAGGTGATTTATCAGCTGTCCTACCTGGTCCACAGGATCACCTTCTCCCCACTGGCTGTCAGAGAAATGTTCTTGGCACAGACTGGGAGGTCAGGAGGAGGACTGGGCCGCGACTGGAGGGGCGCTGAGGAGGAGGAGGAGGAGGAGGAGGAGGAGGAGGGGGTGATGGAGGAGGAGGTGGAGGAGGGGGTGATGGAGGAGGTGATGGAGGAGGTGATGGAGGAGGAGGGGGTGATGGAGGAGGAGATGGAGGAGGAGGTGCAGGTGGAGAGGGTAAAGACAGAGGAGGTGCTGGTAGAGGCTGTTGAGATGGAGGAGGTGGTGCAGATGGAGGACGAAAAGGTGGAGATGGAAGAGGAGATGGAGGAGGGGGTGCAGGTGGAGGAGGTGCAGGTGGAGAGGTTAGAGACAGAGGAGGAGGTGCAGGTGGAGTTTGATGAGGAGATGGAGGAGGGGGTGCAGATGGAAGTGGAGAAGGTAGAGATAGAAGAGGAGGTGGAGGAGGTGCAGGTGGTGGAGGTGCAGCTGGGGAGGGTAGAGACGGAGGAGGGGGTGCAGATGTAGGTGGAGAAGGTGGAGATGGAAGAGGAGGTGCAGGTGGAGGAGGTGCAGGTGGAGGAGGTGGGGTGTTGTAATGACCTCAACCTCTCCTCATCCTCCCTGCTCCTCTTCAGCTCTGGACTCTGCTCCCTATTGTTCTTCCTCTCTTCCTCATCCTCATCTTCCTCTTCATCCTCCATTTCATCATCTTCCTCCTCTTTCTCATCAGCCAGAGGGAAGGAGCCTTCCCATGATGCCACGCTTCGTCCTGTTGACAGAAACACCTGGAGTTTCCTTTCAGCTGTATTGGCATCAGATATTAGCTTAAACATCAGCATTTTCTGTTTTAATAGATTTTTCCTACATTACTTTTTATGTACATCAATACACATTATACATATAGATATATACATTATATACACATTTAAAGAACAATTCAAATGAATAGCAGGCAAAACTCAAGTGCAAAAATGACAGAATTACAGGCTAATAGGCTACAAGACATTTAAGAAATATAAAACATAAAAGAAATATAAAAATATAAAATTTACTTAAAAATAATGGCCTATATATGAACATGGAAGACATGAAAATAACTATATACATAGACCCGTCTTATAATAATAATATATTATTACATTATTATATATCAAGAAATATATACTGTTACAGTTGCCAAAGGAGTGTTCCGAAGGAGCGCTTCAAAGGAGTGCTTCAAAGGAGTGTTCCAAAGGAGCGCTTCAAAGGAGTGTTCCAAAGGAGTGTTCCAAAGGAGTGCTTCAAAGGAGTGTTCCGAAGGAGTGTTTTCCAAAGGAGTGCCTCAAAGGAGTGTTCCGAAGGAGTGTTTTCCAAAGGAGTACTTCAAAGGAGTGTTCCAAAGGAGGCTAAAGCAATGAAGGGGGCTTTCACACCTACCCTGTTTGGTCTGTTTAATCGAACCATGGTGCGTCCGGTTCGTCTGGAGAGGTGAGAACACGCATTGGAACTCTGGTGTGGACCAAACAAGCGAACCACGGTCCTCCTGAAAAGTCGGGACTCGGTCCGTTTCCGAGTGAACCACGGTTCGGTTCGCTTTAGGTGAGAACGTAATCGGACTTAATATAGGACCTAATATAGGAAGCGAACCAAAATACAGTGCATTGTGGGTTGAAAACGGATGTTGACATCCGTTGACGCTGGCCGTTTCCCATAGCAACAACAAATATGGAGAAAGTGAAAGTGCCGGTGGAGAAACAGGACGTTGTAATCAGTGAATTTACGTTACTGTAACAGCGATCATAAAGGCAGTATGGATTATACCGGACATGTATTGGAAATATCTGGTAAGCCTTTCCTTACATTGTCTGCTGCTAACCAGCTGATTACTGAGCTAGTAGCTGCTCAGCTAACATCAGGTGATGTTTTCATTTCTCCTCACAAAAAGCGCTCAATCAAAGCTACTATCGCAATCGCTATACACTGCTGTTGCTCCATTGTTGTCCGTGACAATGTGATTGACAGGAAGTGATTTTCTCTCGGAAATGTTCTGTCCAATAGATGAACGGCATGTAGGACCGCGTGTCATTTGTTTACAAATGTTGGTTCGCTTAACACAGGACCGTGTGACACTAACCAGACCTGATGAAAAATGCAACAAAGTAGCAACTTATCCACTGATTCAGACCAAAGCAAACGGACTATAGGTGTGAAAGCGCCATAAGCTTTTGTCCTCCCAACACATCCTTCACGGCAGATTTAATGTTGGCTGCGTTGCCGGTCGTAACGCACGCCATTTTGCTCTTCGGATTCCGTTCCTCCAGCCTCTCTGCCTCTGCGGCTCTGCGGCTCTGGGAAAAGAACGACGTTTCAAGGCACCTGAATTGTAATGTCCACTCCGGCGTGATGTTGTGCACCGTTACTGACATGTTGGGTGTCATATCCACTCTGGACCACATGTCAGCTGTCAGAGAGAAGAACTCAGCTCTCCTCACCAAGACTCCGACTTCATCACAAACTTTATTGTACACGTCTTTGTAAAATATTTGCGGCTAGGCAGCTCGTATTGACAATCCAAAGTTTCAATCATTTCCCTGAAGGAACTTTTCTCCATGTCTATAATGGCAGCGTACCTTTGACTGAACGGGTCACGGCGGTGGTGCATTCATTCCACCTGGAGCGGTCTCACCTGTACTTTGCAGATTTGGCGAATGCAACCACAATTGTAGGCTGCCGGCTTGGTGCTTCTTGTGAGGGGTGTGGGGATGTTCAATACTGCAGAAAATATCATGATATTCACGAAATATCGCGATTCGATATTAGCGAATATCGGCCCAAGCATATTGTAGACCTCTAATCTTCACAGCCTACAGAAGAAAAGCTAAACCAGAAGAGATAAACCAGAAGAAGATATGAAGCAGAAGAAGAGATGCAGCAGAAGAAAAGATAAAGGACCTGGCTGTGGACTGTTGGCTCCACTGTCATCTTCCTCCTTCAGTTCGGAGTCCAGCTCTCTGTCTTTGTCTCCTTGTTCGTCGTGTGCAGAGCCAATCTGAGAGTACAGAGGATCTAGACTCTTCATGGCTCTGGAGACGCCTTCTGAGGTCTAGAAGAAAAAAATACTCATTTGTCAGAATTTATCATTTTCCTGCAGAAAGACTAGTAAACCACTTGGAGAGACTTGCTGCCTCACAGAACCAAAGTGGAACTAAATCCCAAACCTTTTCCTCTCCGACCCCTTTCATCCACAAATGAAAAACAAGAAAGCATGCACGATAGACCTTGTTGCCATGGCAGTGAGGACAGCCTTTCCTCCTGTGTTGGCGGATCTTGGCATCACGGCAGAGGCAGGGCCAGTCTTTACCCGACCAATCACATTCCTAGAAAGACAACCACAGACCAATCAGAGTCAAGTGGCCCACATGAGTACATCTACTCCCGGGAACAAGGTTTTGTGTTAGAGAAGCAGGCTGAGACCTGAAGGCTGCCGGTTCAAACTCCCTGAAATAAAACCAAAGTGCCTTTGAGCAAAGCACATGAAGGGTTAGGGTCCAGTAGAGCAGTCAGTGCTGCAGACGGTGAACTACGACCTCCAGCCAGTCGCCATCAAACCACCACCAATAGAAACAAAAAATCAATTATATTTTCTGAAAAACCTTAATTTATGCTTTTTCCCCTTAAATGACCCTATCCTCTTATAGCATGCGCTGGTTTGATACTAGTTACTATGATGTAAACTATGAATTTATGTAAAAAGATTTATGTCAGAGTGTTGACAGTAGAAACCTGTGGTTGTAGGCGGAGCTTAGTGCTCAGTCAACTTTGGCAGAAAAGGTTAAAAAATTAATTTCCACAAACCTTATAGTTGCCGTGGGAACCAATCTTCCTCCTCCGACGTCGGCTTACCATTGGTTGGATCTTATGCCCCTCCTCCTCTTCTTCGAGCTCTGGGAGTGTGACTTCCTCAAAGCCGCTGCTAGCCCCGCCTCCTGACCCTGAGCCAACAGCCTCACCACCGTCGGACCCACCTCCCTCATCTGGCCAATGAGCTTCTTCAAACTGTCCCGGGCGGGCTAGAGCCGGACGGAGCTCATCAAAAAATACCCAGAATTCCCCTTGCAGATGGGTGTGTCCTTTCAGCAGGCTGGCCATCTGTGCTTTCAGCTGAGGGAAATAAAACAACACACGTGATGGATTTAATATTTACCTTCAATAATCCTATGAAGTTCATGTAATGATGATCAACAGACTTTATAGAGCGGTTCATGCTCCATCTAAAAACTTAAAAAGACTTTTCATGAAGCCAAGGTAACTGATCAAATATGATGCTTTCCACAGATATGTATGATTCAAAAAGTTAACTTTTGTTTTTCAAGATTCACACTACTTTCAAAATCTGGCTCTTTGGAAGCTCTTTCAAGGTCCAGAATGTTTCATCATTCCAGCAGAAACAGTTGAAGTGTGTTCCTCCCTCCTGCAGTCGCTGCAGGTTTCAGATTTAAGATCAGTTTTAAGATCTTTTTAATGCTTCCTGGAATTGAAATTAAGACCAATTTAAAAACCAAACCAAATAATGTTTTTAAACATAGCTGATGAAAGTTGTGGAACTATAAAACGTCAGCATAAAAAAAAGGACAACTGTAAATTAATTATTGAGGGATATGAAGTCCAACTGTGTTGAGCAAAGCATTTATGACACATTTTGTACTACAATCCCTGTTCTGAATCAGTGTTCCCCTATAAGTTTTTTAAACTGTGGTGGTGTGAGACACGGACCCATACCAGGAAGGGGTCCTGACTCCTGGTCCCAAGCTAGCAAAACCAACTGAAGACCTGAAGTAATGCAGTGCTAGATTCGTAGGGGCGGAGAAATAATTTCTTCTCCTATTCTGTTAGTACTGCCAGCAACAGTCATGGATCTCTTTCCATCGACCAGGGGAGATTTAACTGTTACTCATGTTGAGTTGAAGGAATGTCAAAACTAGGATGCTTTGCTTTCAAATGGGACTCTCCGATTGTCCTTTTGACTGAAGATGAGAGGAGAGGAGAGGAGGAGGGGAAAGGCCTGTGTAGCGGAGCATGACGCCAGCTGCCTGCCTCAGTCTTGGCTACACAGTCTAACCTACTTAAAGACCATTTTCAGCAAAAATAAAAATATTAAAAAAATATTGCAGGGTGAGACCATTAATTAACTGGATTTAATACTTTTTATGACCTTAAATTTCAATAGTGTATTTTAAGACTTTTTCAGACTTTAAGGACGCAGGTCCCTGTACAGCAGACAACTTACTATCTGAACCAATGGAAAGGTTGGCTGCTGTCCTATTATCTACCACCAAAGTAACCGGATATGTAGTTCCTGATGCTGTGTACCTCGTGGATGCTGGCGGGGCTGAGGTCCGGACCTCCCTGCAGAGCCTTGATGATCTTCTGGTAATGTGAGGGATTCTCTCCAAAGCTAATCTCTAACTGCCTCAGGAAACGACGGCTCCGCTCAAACGCCTGCTGCTCCTCAAACTGGAGAGAACATAGGAGGGAGATTAGCAATGTAAAATCAGTTGGTACATTTATAGATGAACCTGATGTTTCTCATAAATACCATAATGTTCTCAATCAAATTCAAGCACTTTTCAATGATTTCAAGATTTCACCCTCAAGGGCCTAGAACCTGTACTCTTTGAGGATGGACTCCAAATCAGCTGGCATTAGAAAATTAGGAATTCAGGTGAGATCGCGGAGGAGCATGCTGTGAGATCGCGAGACCACGAATGTGAGATTGATTCAACATGGCGGCGTTCTCTGTTTGAGTGGCAAGATGGCGCCGCGGATGGCTGCCTCGGTGTGTTGGTGCGCATTGTTTTGTCTTGTTTTGTTCGTAAACTCAGTGTTTTGCTACAGTACAGCGAGCTCTTTCACCAGAAAAGAGCTCATGAACATCAGGGATTCAACCCCTAAGGATTATTTTCCCACTTTCATCGCCCCATCTGTGGAATTACTGGACATTCTGGTCAAAGGTGGACTCACCTTTGTAAACACAGTGAAACGCCGGAGGAGAGGAAAACAGGCCGGTGCGCTTGTGCGTCTCCGCCGGCGCGGACTTCGCACTCCGTTACCGGGAATATTTCTCTCTAACGTGCGTTCACCGGGAAACAAATTGGATAAACTTCAGCTACTGTTGGGGAAGAACAGAGACTTTTCTTCATCTTCCGTTCTGTGCTTCACGGAGACGTGGCTGTGTGGATCGATACCGGACTCTGCGCTGCAGCTGGCAGGATTCCAACTCTTCAGAGCGGATCGCCACACGGAACTTTCCAGCAAGACGAAAGGTGGAGGTATCTGTGTATCTTTGTATTTTTATACAAACAGTGGATGGTGTAAGGATGTGACAGTGATTCTACAGCACTGTTCTCCCGATCTGGAATCACTTTTCATAAACTGTAAAACCTTCTACTCCCCTCGTGAGTTTGTTTCATTCATTCTGGTCGGTGTTTACATTCCACCGCAGGCCAACATGCAGGAGGCACAGCGCATGCTCGCCGACCAGATATTGTGTGTGGAGCGGACAAACCCGGATTCCTTAGTTATTGTAATCGGTGACTTTAACAAAGGAAATCTCTCCCATGAACTCCCTAAATACAGACAGTTTATTAAATGCCCGACCAGAGAGGAGAACACTCTGGATCACTGTTACACCACAGTAAGCAGTGCCTATCACGCCGTCCCCCGCGCTGCACTGGGACACTCTGACCACGTCATGATCCACCTGATTCCTGCTTACAGGCAGAAATTAAAGCTCTGCAAACCTGTGGTGAGGACATCAAAAAAGTGGACCAGTGAAGCTGTGGAAGATCTTCAGGTGTGCTTGGACTGCACTGACTGGGAGGTTTTCAGGACTGCTACCAACAGTCTGGACGAGTATACAGAGGCTGTGACATCATACATTAGATTCTGTGAGGACAGTTGTGTACCATCACGCACTACGGTGAGGTACAACAATGACAAACCCTGGTTCACAGCCAAACTCAGACAGCTAAGGTCAGAGAAGGAAGAGGCGTTGTACAGGTTTAGCAAGGCGGTGAGAGAAGCTAAACGACTGTACTCTGAGAAACTCCAACACCAGTTCTCAGCCAATGACTCTGCTTCTGTCTGGAAAGGGCTCAGACAGATCACCAACTACAAACCTAGAGCCCCCCACTCTGCTAACGACTTGCGCCTGGCCAACAACCTGAATGAGTTCTACTGCCGCTTTGAAAGACAATGGGACAGTCCTGACACCTCTCCCCAGCTGCCCACCTCAGAGCCCCCCTCCCCCCCTACCACAGTGACGACTCTCTCCATCCTGGACAGGGACATTAACAGGCTTTTCAAGAGACAGAACCCCCGCAAAGCAGCCGGGCCAGACTCTGTCTCTCCACCCACCCTGAAGCACTGTGCCGATCAGCTGTCTCCGGTGTTCACAGACATTTTCAACACCTCACTGGAGACATGCCACATTCCAGCCTGCTTCAAGACCTCCACCATCATCCCTGTCCCCAAAAAAGCCAAGGACCACAGGACTTAATGACTACAGGCCCGTCGCCCTGATCTCTGTGGTGATGAAGTCTTTTGAACGCCTTGTGCTGTCACACATCAAGAACTTCACTGACCCACTCCTGGACCCCCTGCAGTTCGCCTACGGAGCCAACAGGTCTGTAGACGACGCAATAAACATGGCCCTCCACTTCATCCTCCAGCACCTGGACTCCTCAGGAACCTACGCCAGGCTCCTGTTTGTGGACTTCAGCTCTGCCTTTAACACGATCATCCCGGCTCTGCTACAGGACAAGCTCTCCCAGCTGAGTGTGCCTGACTCCACCTGCAGGTGGATCACAGACTTTCTGTCAGACAGGAAGCAGCACGTGAAGCTGGGAAAACATGTCTCTGACTCCCGGACCATCAGCACCGGTTCCCCCCAAGGCTGCGTTCTTTCCCCTCTACTCTTCTCCCTGTACACCAACAGCTGCACCTCTAGTCACCAGTCTGTCAAGCTCCTGAAGTTCGCGGACGACACCGCCCTCATTGGGCTCATCTCTGGTGGGGATGAGTCAGCATACAGGCAGGAGATTGACCGCATGGTGTCCTGGTGCGGACTGAACAACCTGGAGCTCAACGCTGTGAAGACAGTGGAGATGGTTGTGGACTACAGGAAGAACCCAGCCCCACTCACCCCCATCACCCTGAGAGACTCCCCAGTCGACACTGTGGAGTCCTTCCGCTTCCTGGGCTCCATCATCACCCAGGACCTCAAGTGGGTGAACATCAGCTCCCTCACCAAAAAAGCACAACAGAGGATGTACTTCCTGCGGCAGCTGAGGAAGTTCAACCTGCCAAAGACGATGATGGTGCACTTCTACACCTCCATCATTGAGTCCATCCTCACCTCCTCCATCACCATCTGGTACGCTGCTGCCAAGGACAAGGACAAGGGCAGACTGCAGCGTATCATTCGCTCTGCTGAGAAGGTGATTGGCTGCAATCTGCCTGCGCTCCAGGACCTGTACGCCTCCAGGACCCTGAGGCGAGCAGGAAAGATTGTGGCCGACCCCTCTCACCCTGGACACAAACTATTTGAAACACTCCCCTCTGGCAGGAGGCTGCGGTCCATCAGGACCAAAACCTCACGCCACAAGAACAGTTTCTTCCCGTCTGCAGCTGGCCTCATCAACAAGGCCCGGGACCCCCACTGACAGTCCCTCATCCCCCCCCCCATACCTTTGCACATTCTCTGGAAAATTTTTTGCACATAACTGTACAAACTGTACATTTCATTCACTTGAAAAAACAGTTATATTGTTATATTGCACATATATATTTGTACATATTTTTATTTCTTATTATATTTTTTATTATATTTTAATTGTATTATTATTATTTTTATTTTATTTTATTATTTTTATGTTTACTGTATGCACCTCCATACCAAAGCAAATTCCTTGTACTGTGAAAACTTACTTGGCAATAAACTTTATTCTGATTCTGATTCTGATTCTGCTGCTAGACCTGACTCTTAAAACTTTGCTGCATCTAAGGCTACTTTGGCCTCTACTGGATATTATTCTAAATAGAATACTGGATATAACACTACAAAATCAGAGTGGAGGAACTACAGGAATTTATTGACAGCTACTATCAGTGCATGATGGATACAGAGAGCAAGAAACCGGCTAACCGAGAAAGACGGAGTCATCCACTGACACCGATGACTTGAAAACCACCGCAGTACAGGTTAGTGTACTGGAATCAATCAATAACAAACTAGACATCCTTGGCACGCTTCACCAAGAAATTAAAGAATGTTGGCGATCTCCAAAAAGATAACGCTGAGCTCAAGGCTTCTGTGGAAACACTCACAGTCCAGATGGAATCGCTTACGAAAGAAAACAAAACAATGAAAGAGACAATCCTCGACATACAAACAACAAGCATGGGTGATAATTTTATATTTTCCGGAATCCCCGAAAGCACAATGGACAGCCCTAAATCTCTGGTCAAAAACTTTATGCAATCGGCTCTAAAGCTCCCGTTGGAAACAACAAACAAAATAACCTTCCACCACCGGCTCAGAGCTCGCGTGGGAAACCCAATAATTGCTAAATTCAAACATTTCCAACAAAAAAAAACTGGTCAAGAGCAAGGCACGCGAACTGAAAGGGACCGTGTTTGGTCTTAATCACAATGGCAATCACTATGGACATTTACATCCCTATCCCCATCCCAAAAGACAAACGCAAAATATCCTTCAGAAATCTAAAATCTATCTCCCTCTCAGCTCTCTCAGTCTCTCTTGCCAGTAAAATGTCTGCCTCCCCTCCCCCGCTGTCTGATAACCCCTCCGATCTCATCAACTATTATAATGACACTCTCTCATCCTGTCTTGATCAGCTGGCTCCGATTAAAACCAAAACAGTCTCATTCACACACTCAGCTCCCCTGTACACTCCTGAACTCCACCAAATGAAATCCCGTAAGCGCCAGCTTGAAAGACTCCACAAGAAAACTGGCTTAACAGTGCATCTCCAAGCCTACACAGACTACCTTCAACAATACAAAGACACTCTCAACACACGGTCCACCTACTGCTCACACCTCATACACTCCGGCTCCACCAACCCCAAGGCTCTCTTCTCCACTATCAACAAACTTCTCAAACCCCGTGACAACACCTCCAAATCCTTCACAGTTAACAAGTGCCACTCTTTCCTTTCATTTTTCCAAACAAAAATTGATGCCATCTACAGCAACCTGACCACCTCCCCCGCCGTTTCCACCTCCCAACCTGCCCTCCCCCACCCCTTTACCACTCAGCCCCTGTCTCAGTTCTCCCCTGTGTCCCCAGTGGAGCTGTCCAACTTCACGGCAGGAATGAGAAGCTCCACTTGTGCTCTGGACCCCATCACTGAAATCATCAACTCCTCCTTCAGCTCTGGTTCAGTCCCCCAAACACTAAAACTGGCTGCTGTCACCCCCATCCTCAAAAAACCTGGACTCAACCCTGACATCATGAGCCATTTCCGGCCCATCTCCAATCTCCCCTTTCTATCAAAAAAACACTGGAACGTGTTGTCGCCTCCCAACCCAAAGCCCACCTCATCTCCAACGACCTGTTTAAACTGTTTCCATCCGGTTTCCGCTCATAGCACAGCACTGAAAGAGCCCTCCTCAAAGTCACCAACGACCTTCCTCCTCTCCTCAGACTCCGGTCACCTCAGCTTTCTCATCCTCCTCGACCTCACTGCAGCTTTTGACACCATCAACCACACCATTCTTCTCTCCCGCCTCGAATCCTCCCTCGACATCACCGGTACTGCCCTCTCCTGGCTAAGGTCATATCTCACAAACAGTTCATCAACATCAACAACTGCACCTCCTCCTCCGCTCCTCTGTCCCAAGGTGTCCCCCAGGGCTCGGTGCTTGGTCCTCTCCTCTTCGTCCTCTACCTCCTCCCCCTTGGTAACATCATACGTCGTCATGGTCTCCACTTCCACTGCTACGCCGATGATGTCTAGCTCTACATTTCCACTAAATCCACCACTGCTACTCACTCCACTCTGACCAACTGTCTCACTGAAATTAAATCATGGATGCAAGTCAACTTCCTCAAACTAAACTGTGATAAATCTGACATGCTAATCATTGGTCCCAAATCCCTCACCAAAGCCACTCACAACTTCTGCCTCACCATTGATAACTCCACTCTGTCTCCCTCCCCACACATCCGCAACCTCGGAGTCTTTTTCGACAGTAACCTCTCCTTTGAACGCCACGTCAAACAAATCACCAGAACTGCCTTCTCCCCCCTAAAAAACATAGCTCGTCTCCGCCCATCACTCTCTCTCTTCTCTGCTGCCGAAACTCTGATCCACGCTTTCATCCCATCCAGAATTGACTACTGCAACAGCATTCTTTATGGCACATAGGGCTGGGTACTTTTATGGCACCGACCGAATTACGTCGGTACTACCGAGTACCGATTCACGTAAAATCAATCGGTGCCAAATTTCGGTACCTGAGCGCGCATCTGGGTGAGAGAGTAGAGAGAAAGAGAGAGAGCGAGACTCTGAGAGCGAGATTACGTCACCCCTGCAGCTTGTTGCTTGTTGTCAGGGCGATGGCGAGCCGAAAGCGGCCCCAAGTGTGGTTACACTTTCAAAACTTGACGCAGACAACGCTCGCTGCAATGTTTGTGATGCGAAATGCAAAGCTGGCCATGGGGACACGTCTGACCTGAGGAAACGCCTGGTCAAACACCAAATATTTCTAAAAGCTGAAGAGTGTATCCTACACTTATTTGATAGCCTAGTCTAGCCAAGTCCCCCGCAGCAGCTGCAGCTAACGTTAGCAACACGCCTGCAGCCAGCGCCGAAGAAGTTGAGCCCTCCACGGACGCCGAAACTTTAAGTGAGGCATCGACAACTTCATCGAGTTCATCATGTTCAGGTAATTAATTAGCTAGTTGGATAAGTTGTTGTTGGAGATAACTGGGCTTTTTTCATTGTCTTGGCTGACGTTAGCTTAGCGTTTTTACTAGCGTTGTCACTATCATCAGCTCGTGAGTCGTGTTGTTTACACTCTTGCGCTCATTGACAAGTCACCCTGTCCCACTCTCAACCCGCCCTCGTGTCACAGTGAGAGCCACAGAGCTTACACCCTTCACCCTGGTGCAGAAGCGTCGTTACCCCGCCAGAGAGTCAGTGAATGCTACAGGGCAGTGACCACGTTCATTGTTAAAGGGAGAGGGATTTTATTTTTAGGGTTTTATTTTGTGTGGTGTGTAAAATTTTCTAAATAAATAACAATGTTGAAATTGAGAAATTTGGACTTATTTTTTTACAGCTGAAATTACATTTTTATTATTACAGAGAGAGTAAAGTACCGAAAAAAGTATCGTTCAGGAACCGGTATCGAAGTCAAGGTATCGGTACCGGTACTGGTATCGAAAATGTTTCAACGATACCCAGCCCTAATGGCACAACATCCAAAGTCCTAAATAAACTCCAGTACATCCAGAACTCTGCTGCTCGCCTGCTCACCCACTCCCGTTGCCGTGACCACATCACCCCTGTCCTCCAGAACCTCCACTGGCTCCCTGTCCCACAACGGATCCAATTCAAAGTCCTTCTCCTCACTCACAAGGCCCTCCACAACCAGGCCCCCTCCTACCTCACCGACCTGCTCCACCACCACACTCCTTCCCGCAGCTTCCGCTCCCCTGATGCCAACCTCCTGTCTCCACCTCTCAGGACCAAGCACTGGACCTGGGGCGACAGAGCCTTCTCCATAGCTGCCCCCCCCCTCTCTCCCCAAACACATCCAAGACTGCGCCGATGTGCTCATGTTCAAATCACTAATCAAAACTCACCTTTTCAGAACTGCTTTTAATGTGTGATTAATCTTGTGTGCTATATGTTTTTATTGTGTTGTTTTCTATGATCATTTTAACTTTTAACTTAATTTGAAAAGCGCTCTATAAATAAAATGTATTATTATTATTATTATTATTATTATTATTAATGACCAATTCCCCCTGGAAATAAATGAGAGACGCAAAGTACTGTACCCTGTCCTGCAGCACAGGCAGAAAACAGGCTTCCTCTACACAGATCGACAGTTATTTCCTGATACTACGACAACGCCCCGGCTGGCAAATCTCACTCTGTGGAAAATACTGTTCACCCTCTGGTGTAGTTGTCCTGTCCTCAACAACACCTATTCTCTATCCACATCCTACACAGGCATCCTCCCTCTCTCTCTCTCACACACACACACACACACACACACACCCTCCAATCCCAGTCTCTCTCTCTCTCCCCTCAATTTTTCAATTCAATTTGCTTTATTGGCATGAAAGTTTACAATGTTGTCAAAGCATGAAGGTACAGTGTGTGTGTGTGTCTGTGTGTGTGTGTGCATGTGTGTGTGTGTGTGTGCTGGGTTAGCACTCCATCATATAATGACATTCAATAAAGCAAGAATCAAAAACACAACACATTGGTCAACGTGTGTGTGTGTGTGTGTATGTGCATATGTGTTGGTCACTCTGTTCCTCAGGTTGTGGCAGGTTAACATACTGTTCAGTCAGATCTGCTGTTTCCTTCTCCCAGGACAATTCCTAGTCTGGACTTGTCATCCAGCTCTCTGAAGTTGGGAATTTGGGAGCTGAGTTTGTTAAAGAACATTTCTCTGGCTGGTTTGAATTTTTCACATTTAAGGAGGAAGTGCATCTCCGTCTCGACCTCACCTGTCCAACAGTGACCACACCACCATATCTCTCTCTTTCTCTCTCTCCCTCTCTCATGTTGGACTTAATTTCTCAGTTTGTTTTTTTTATGTTTTGTGTCTGTCTTTATCAGTGTGTTTAACATGGTTCTTGTGACATTTTGGAAGGGATAGTGATTGTAAAAGGGGAAACAGACACAAAAATGGGGGTCTATCACAGGGGACTGTGGCAGATGCTACAGTGTCATAATCAATACTCTCTAAATAAATTATAATGTCATCTCTCAAGTTTATTAGTTCGAACATAAGGGGCATTGGGTCACTGGCAAAATGCAGAAAATTCTTAATTATCTCACTAGAATGGTTCCTAGCTTCTCTCTATTGCAAGAAACTCATCGTACAGCATGAGAACACCTCAAACTGAAAACTCAATGGGTGAATCATATCTTCTTCTTTTTATATAATTCCAAAAAAAGGGGGACTGCTATATTGATAAATAAAAACATTTCATATCAGCACAAAACCACCATAGAAGACCTAGACGGTCGTTATGTTATTATTAATGGAATTATTGGAAAGGTTAAAATAACAGTAGCCAATATCTATAGACCCAATGATGACAACCTGGGCTTCTTTCACACTGTATTTTCACACTTAATGACACTTAATAATTTTCAGATTCAATTATTATAATAGAAGGTGACTTTAACACAGTCTTTGATCCAAATGTAGATCGGTCAAACGCAGGAAACAATTACAGATCTTGGCACTCAGCTGACACCATAAACAGTATATGGAAGATCTAGGTCTTAGTGATTGTTGCCGATCATTATCAGTTTTCATATTATTCATCCTCTCATAAACGTTTTTCCCAAATTGATTATTTTTGAACTAGTAATTATATATTGTCAAAAATTACAAATCGGGAAATACACCCAATTATCATTTCAGCCACGGATCAGTTTCAACTTAATAAATTAAACCAACCCAAACCCCCCTGGCAGGTGGCGGTTCAACACTTCACTCTTGACAGACAAAGAATTCAACAACTTAGTTTCCAGAGAGTAGGGTTGCATGTTATACTGGTACCAACGGTGTACCGCGGTGTACCGCGGTGTCAAAATGTCAGGATGCCTACTATACCACATGCTTTATACAACGCTACTACCGTGGAATACGGTACCAGTGGGACAATGTTTTACCTCTGTTCCCAAATTCACTGGTTTCTGCTGTCACAATATTATATTGACGTTAGCGCACCCTCTTGTGGAAGCAACTAGTAGCGCTGTGACACGTGTGTGTGTGTGTGTGTGTGTGTGTGTGTGTGCGCGCGAGCAAATTCTTGTTCTCATCAGCATCGTCATCATGGCAGAAGCGTTCCCTAGCCTTAGCTCCGCACCATCAACTTTAATATTACTTAAGAAGCCTAATGCTAAAAGTTTGATCTGGAACTACTTCGGCTTTTTACCAAATGAGGAGGGCAAAGCTGTAGATGATGGGCAGCCGATGTGCAGGCGTTGCAATAATCGCATACAGGTAAAAGGAGGCAACACATCTAATCTGCTGAAGCATCTCCAATGTCTTCACCCAGACCTTGCACTGGATGCAAGCTGTGATGTGTACTGATATATCTGTGATAGGCCCATATCGGCCAATAAAATCGCCCGGCCGATAAATCGGGCTCTACTCAAAAACATTGAAGAAGCTTAAACCCTGGAAAAACCTACCCATCTCACTGGCAAGATAGCAGCAGTCAAAATGTCCATATTATTACCCAAGGTAAACTACATCTTTTCAATGACACCAGTTCAACCTACATCAAACTGGTTTAATACTCTGGACTCCATAACCAATAAATTCTAGTGGAAACACAAGAAACCAAGAATCAAATTATTCACATTACAAAAAAACAGAGATCTTGGAGGCTTAACTGCCCCAAACTGCAGACACTATTACCTGCCAAATTACCTACAATTCATAATAAAATGGCCACAACCACAACAAGAACCACGACTGGAAATAGAACAAACTGAATGTCAGAAATTATCAATATTAGACCTTCCATTTCTCACCCAATCAGTTAAAAAACACAATTTCTTTAAGAGCCTGTTCATTGCAGCAACTCTGGCAGCCTGGTGGAAACTCAACAAAATCACCAGTTAGACTCCATCTCCAAATAAATTTACTCCAATATGGCACAATCCAGACTTTTAGATAAAGAATAAACCGCTACACATCTGGAACATATATATCAAGACAATTCACTGTTATCCTTTGAAACGTTAATCCAGAGGTATGACATCGGTTGTAACTGCTTTCTACAATACTCACAATTAAAACATTGTTTAAAACAAAAAATGGTTCTATCAAATAATACTCTTCAAGCCCCACCATTGACTGAGGAACTCTCACACATAGTCAATCCAAAAAAAAAAAAAGAAAAGGTATCTAAAATATACAAACTATTACTAAAAACAGATAACACTCTTTCCTTACCAACCACAGACTGGGAAAGAGACCTTGCTGTTACGACCAAGGCACTTTTTCTATGTCCTGTAACTCCAAAATACAACTCATTTAATAGAATACACTACACAGAGCACATATCACCCAACATAAACTGCACAAAATGGGATTCTCGGACACTGACACTAGTTCGCAGTGCACATTAGACACTACAGATAACTATTTTCATGCCACCTGGCTCTGCCCACCCATTCAAACATTCTGGACAAACATTACACACAAATGATCTTCCATCCTTGGTTTCAGCATTCCAGCCCTAACCCTAACCTGCCGTATGCCTCCTTGGAGATCTCTCCTTGGTTGAACCGCCACCCAAATATCAACAGAACAGAAATAACCTCACCATATCTCAATGGACACATCTATTAACAGACCATATTTCAATGGAAAGATTAATGGCATTATCAAAACATAAAGTTGACTCATTTCATGAAGTATGCGCTCCATTCATTGAATTCACGTTGTCTCCTGTAGTATGTGCTATCATACTGTCTGCATATCAGTCTGTCATTTCGTTTGTTTTTGTATTGCACTTCCAAAAATAAATAAATAAATAAATGAAAAGAAACGAGGAATTCCACAGTAAGAAGTTAACAGTAACGTTTGACTTTCCCATTTTCCCAATCCAGTGGTCTGTATGGATGAGTATCGTTTAGATACCGGTGCTAAAACGATACTTTTAAAGCACTTACTTTTTGAAGCGAGACCTTCTTTAAAATAAAGCGCAAACAATGATATTAAAGAACGTCTTTTTTATTGCAAAGGCAAAGGAATGTAACAATATATTAACTCTTAACTGTTTAAATTATATGTAAAAATAACCACAAAGAGCAAACTTCTAAACTTCTTCTCAAACTCTTCTACTTCAACAATTCTTTTGCAGAAATATAACCATATCTGCTTTCTCTGGCAAAATACGACTCTCCTGACATCATCAACATTTTCTATTTATTGTGACATTCTAGTTATTAAAAGTTTTTTGTGAACTAAACCTATTTGTCCTTAATTACTTGTGATAGCTGGTATACATGTTAACAAATAACGGAGAGTTTGTATGAACCGGAAGTTATCGGTAGTGAAAACCTTTACGACCCGCCTCCTCTTTTATCTGATTGGCTAAGTGACCAAAATGTGACACTGACAAGCGGTGCTGCTGTTTGGCTTTCGGCCAGAAGTTGGAATGTGCAAGGCGAGTTGCACCGAATAGAAAAGCAGCAGGCGCATCACCAGAGGAATACAGAGGACTTCAAGCAGCGAGCTCAAATTGACGCACTCATAACGGAAAGGGCGTGTGGCGGTTTTGGAGTATCAGAGGGCGAATATTTTAATGAGCAGCTCAGGCATTGTATTTTCAAGTGGCACAAAAATGAGGCACCGAAATCTGCGTTGTGATTCGGTCCGGTAGGTACCGGTCGTATGGGAACCGGTGCCATAGTGGTACCGGGTTTCGGTATCCAACCCTAGTGGCCCATTTGCAACTTGTTCCTACAGTGAGTTCAATCATTGCTTGAGAGTTATTCTGAATAGCATTTGGTTTGATCTGGTATAATTAAAATGGCTGTAGACTTTACCAGGCCACATTCCAGTGCCTGCTCCGGATGAAGGAAGGCAGCGAAGTCTCGGAGGAGATCGGTCCGATCTCCCAGGATGCAGCGCAGCCTCCTGAACAACGCCACCACGTCCCGTCCTTCTCCCACCTGTTCGAACTCGTACAGCAGAGCCAGGAACTCCTCTACCTTCCCTGGGACGTCCTGCAGCGCCTCGCGAACCTAACAGGATGTTCACCAACGCAACACAGTTATCACCTAAAAAACACCTGCATGAAACTTTTTGATTCTTTTGTTCCTTGAATGTTAAGACTCCATGGTCATTTACATCCTGAGTTTCATATTGAATTTTAAAAATACCTGGACCACAATAAGAGAATAAACATTCTTTGTGTGTAGTTAATATGTTAAGTTCCCCTGTCGAAAGGTGTATATAGGCACAAGACTTTTAACCCTCTAAAAGTAAGATTTGGAAAACATAAGTCCCCCTTAAAGACAAAATCACCTCACTAGTGGCAAGACATTTCACTGAAAAGTATTGAAGGCCTGCAAGGCACCAATAAGTCTTGCCAGGTTGAAGAGGTAATTTTATTAACAATAATAATACTATTATTACTTTTCAAAACAAATGTCACAAAGTGCTTCCATATTGTGCTTCACACCATATTCATCGGATGAAATAGATAAAACATGTACATAAATAAAATACATATACAAGAGAGTAGAGTGGTTATAAAAAGGCCTTCAAGTAAAAATATGTTTGTTTCAGCAATGTTTTAAAGGAAGGCACTGAGTCTGCCAGCCTGATCTCCTCAGGCTCCAGAGTCTAGGAGCCCGAACAGCAAAAGCCCGATCAACTTCAGACCAGACCAGGTTTGATTCTGTAATGCCGGCTGACCTAAGTGCCATAAATACACTAAAAGCTCTCGCATCCTAAATGCACACAGTGCTTCAAAATTCTCATCCTAGTTCAGCACCAAGTTACCTCATCTTCCTCAGTCTTCTAACACCAATGACTTACTAAACTGTTTGAACAGTGTTTGCCAATCTACTCTAGGTGACACTGACCCCTTAAATGTAGATCCAGGCCTTCAGCAACGCTACTCCCTGGATTAACAATAGGTGAACACAGTTCACCTATTCTAACACAGTTCTAACATAGTTAATGTTGCTTCTCAAGTGCTTTGGCCATGTGCCTGTAATATTTTATATCATTAAGTATACAATAAAAAGTAAAAAATAAACTGTGGTAATGTGGTAACTGTCACAGCCCTAGGTCTGTTTGATTTGAATAGAGTTGTTTCATGGTCCGGTTCTTCTTCAGGTGTTTGTGGATGTGACTGAAAGTCTCTCAGTCTGTTGTGCAGCTGATGAACTGCTGCTGCCTCCGGACACTTTAAAGTTGGAGAATGCTGTGAGTCTGTACACTGAGGAAAACGTGTGCAAGTGCATATTTTTTAATTTCCATTGGAAAATATAATAAAATAAATAAAACAGCTTGAGTGTGGACCATATATAATAATAATATAATATAATACAACAATATAATAATAATATATTAGATGTCCTCTCACCCGGCCGAGGTAACTCTGGGCGAAGGCGACGTCCTTGCTCTCTCTGTGAGGGTCGTTGTCCAGGATGTTGTCATCGTACAGCAGCAGCAGTTTGGTCGAATCCTTACTGTGACGCTCCTGCCGACTCCTCCTCAGACCACGAGGAGGCCGGGCTCGACCTGGAGGGGGAGAAGAAGAGAGGGAGGACTGAAAGAGGGGTGGAGGAGGAAGACCGGGCTGACGACCCTCAGTTGGACCACAACAGGAAAGTTAAAGGAAAAATCCATCTAACCCTGTTACATGCCATCAATTTGAGATGTTCAGTTCATTCCAGTCTTGTGATGAAGTGCTATAATTTACTTTTTTGGTGTACACACTTTCCCTCAACCTGCCTTGTCTGGCTCTACGTCAGTTAGTGATTTCCTACATTACCCAGAATGACTTTCAGCAACCCCCATAGAAGGAGGTTCTATGTTCTGAGTATGTTTAGGTGGAGAGAGTCAGAGTGAGTGGAGGAAGCTCCACTTGAGGAAAAGTGAGTGGAGAGAGAACAATGGTTCGCTGTGTCCGGTTGTTCAAGACGCTGCGACAGAAAGAAAGATGGACGCTGTGGCTGCATTGCGTTCTGGTCTCTCTCCTGCTCCTGCAGTGCATGCTGGTCTCTCTCCTGCTCCTGTGGTGGAGAAATTGGTCTCTCTCCTGCTCCTGCAGTGCATGCTGGTCTCTCTCCTGCTCCTGTGGTGGAGAAATTGGTCTCTCTCCTCTTCTCTGATGGATCTCTACCTGTATGATTGTTGAACGTCTCTTGGTGCAAAATGGCGGCTCTAGAAAGAAGCCCTCGCTCTTTGATCCTGAGGGACTGACACCAAAACCTGACGTTTACCACTGAGGTTTTACATCCGGAAACATTTTCTCATATCAAACTATAAATATCTGGAGATGACGTCACCTCATCTACGATTCGCCAGTTATCCACCAAGAAGAGAAATACACCACCAAACAATAAATTGAGCCCAGAAATTCAATCTTAACAAATAGCTGTGTTTAATATTTAAGTGTTTTAGGATGAATTTCTAATTTAAACTGGCATGATTTTGATTGACATCTACAAAAAGCATGCAATTCTATTAGAGTGAAAAGAAATATTTTGTCAAGTAGCCACCTTTGCATAAACCATATAACTATATACTATAACTAATAAAGTTTCATTTGTGTTGCTTCAGTTAAACTGAGAGTCAAAGTGTTTGATCGGCTGTGTCAAGCCAGTTAGAGATGGACAGAATAAGACTGGAAGTTAGGTGGCTTGACCTTCAAAATAAAAGCATAGGCTACTTTTTAAATTTACAATGCTAATGCTGAATGTAGTATTTCTACAGCGAGGTAAAAAATAAACTAATTCTTGTTACCAAGATAAATGTGACAGTATATAGTGATATGAATCTCAGGTCAGCACTACTGGACATTACATGTGTGTATCAGGTCAATACACGTGTAGACATGTACCAGGACATTACATGTGTATGAGGTCATTACATGTGTGTACCAGGACTTCCTCTAGTTTTCGTTTGCTGAAAATCAGACCGTGTTTGCTTTGCCCGCTTCTTTCCCCATTCAGACCTCACAGAACTAGATGTGTTAACACAGTGTTGGTGTTAACTGCCTGAGCCTCAGTGTTGGTGTTAACTGCCTGAGCCTCAGTGTTGGTGTTAACTGCCTGAGCCTCAGTGTTGGTGTAGCTCCTTCAGATAAGGTGGCTGCTTCTCATTTTTGAATGACATTGTTGCCTCTTTTAATTTGGACTTTTTATTACTGACAGAAACTGACGAACACAGTCAGTTCATTGAATTATGCCTCACAAATTACAAGTTCATTAACTCTCCCAGATGCTATGCTGGTTAGGTTTAGGGTTAGGGTTAACCCTAACCCAGATCCTGTGTGCTGGTGGTCTAGCTGTTGTTTTTAGGAGCCACTTCAGTTGTAGCTCTGTACATTTTGTTGCCTTCTCCATTTGCTGCAAGATTGTTTGTTCTACAAGTTCTGTTCTCTGTGTCGCCATCTACCGACCGCCAAAATGTAAAAATGGTTTCCTTGAAGAGTTTTCCGAGCTACTGTCCAAAATGTCTACAGATTTTGATCATATCATCAGGTGACTTTAACATCCATGTTGATGACCCAACTGACCATGACTCCAGAGCCTACTAGAAGATTTGTCTTCTCCCTCATGTCTGGACCCACCCAGAGTCGAGGCCACACTTAATGTTACTGTAACCTTAATCGAGGATATCATGGTATCAGATCATTTTTGCATTTGTTTTGATGTTTCCTGAAAAATGATTGAGGATGAAAGGGGTGAAAAAACGGCATATTGATAATGACACTGCTGAAGCCTTTGCTAACTCCATGTCCGATCTGGTACTGTCTACTTCATCATCACCGGATGTTTTGGTAGACAACTTTAACTTGAAAGTAAAAAATCGTATTGACAATATCGTTACTTTGAAAACAAAAATAATCTCTGAATAACAAAAAGCTCCTTGGACAAATGATATTTCTGTAAAAAAAAACGAAACAAAAAACAATGTAGACCGGAAGAACACAAATGGAGTAAAAAAGCTTCAGATCCGACATTTACAAAGACTGCCTCAACAGATATAACAAGGAAATAAAAAATGCCGGACAATCGTTTTTTCTCTAAAATCATAAACAATAATTTGAATAATGCACAAGTGCTGTTCTCCACTGTTGATCGGCTCATAAATCCTTAATTCTCCACCCACCCAGAGCTACTTTATACCACAAAATCACTACCACCAGAAAAAATAAGTTCTTTGAGTGTTGACAAGGAAGAGGTGTTACCTACTCACAAGAACAGGACTTGTGGTATGACACATTTCACTACTGTGGACTCCATGGCACTGGAGCATGCTGTGCTGAAGCTCAAATCCTCCACCTGCTGCCTGGACCCACTCCGACCGACCGACCGACCGACTCCATCCATGGAGCCCCTGCTGTCGCGGGGCTAAAAACTGTGTTTAATCAATGGAATAGCTACCTAATCACAAATGGCCTTTTTGATGTTTTGTAGTCTGCTTTTAGATCGCACCACAGCACAGAAGCTGACCTCGTTAAAGTTGTAAATGATCTCCACATGAACACCGATTCCGGTAAACTCTCAATCCTCGTACTCCTGGATCTCAGCGCCGCGTTCGACACTGTGGATCATGAGATTTTACTAGACAGACTAAAAAACTGGGTAGGACTGTCTGGTCCTGGTCTAAATTGGTTCAGGACCTACCTGCTAGACAAGAATTTCTTTGTCTCTATTGAAAATTTTGCATCTGATAAAGTCGCTGTGACCTGTGGGGTTCCACAGGGTTCAATCCTTGGTCCTCTTTTGTTCTATTTATATATGCTTGGACAGATCGTACGGAAATTGCGCGGACGATGCGCAACTTTACGTCTCCTTCTCTCTTGATGATTTAAGTTCTGTGGAACTGATTAAATGCATTAAAGACATAAATACATGGATGACTACTAAATAGTGACAAAACAGAAGTTATTATTTTAGGTGCAAAAGCAAAGAGACAAGAAATTGCAGCCAACCTCAGTTCCTTTTCTCTGGAGAGCAAAGAACATGCAGGAATCTTGGTGTAATCATAGATGCTGATCAGATCAATAATGTCACAAGATCAGCTTTCCATCACCTCATAACTGTGTAAAAAATTAGAGGCTTTCTGTCTAAATCAGATGCTGAGAAACTGGTGCTTGTCACAAGCAGATCTCTTCTCTGGACTACAGACAATACACACATTCCACCTTTTCTTAACTCTGTTCATGTAAAGTAAAAACTACAATTGAGTTCAAAATCCTCCTACTTGTCAATGCGGCTCTGAAAGCCTCGCTCCACATTATATGAAGGAATAACTTATGAACCAAGAAGAAGCCTCCGGTCCTCGGTCTCCTTCGCTCTGCAGCAGCAGAAGCTTCTTCAGTTTTGTGACATCAGACTCACTTCTTTTAAAAGTAGATTTAAAACATTTCTTTTTGCTGCTGTTTTTAACTTAACACACTAATGTTGGGTTTTTTAGAGCAAATGTCTTTTGCTGTTTTATCTGAATTACATGTACTTTAAACTGTATGTCATCTACATGTGTGCAGGTGTATGTATGTTTTTATGTAAGATGACATGTATGTTCGTATTTTATTTTATTATACATGAAGCATGTGAAGCACAGTGTTGCTTTTTGTATGAAATGTGCAAATAAAATTTGACTTGACATTACGTGTGTATGAGGTCATTATGTGTATACATATACATATATATATATATATTTATATGTGTGTGTGTGTGTGTGTATTGTATCAGACATGCGGAGGACGTGACCTCACTCTTCCTCACCTCTTCCTCGTCCAGGACCCCTGCCCCCAGATCGAGGCGTTCCCTCTCCGGAGGGCGTCTCCTCGTCTCCCGCCACCTTGGCGCTCCTCCCCTCTCCTGACTCCTCCCCCTTGGCGGGCCCCTCCTCCTCCTCCTCAGAGTTCTCCTCCTGGGAGCCGGGGGAGGCGGGGGAGTGATCCTCTTCGGAGTCGGCGTCTCCGCAGAGCCGGCCCTCGGACGCCAGCCAGGTCAGCTGCTTCATCGTCTCCTACAGGAAACGACCTTTGACCTCAGCGTGTGGCAGGAAGTGACAGAACATTTCACTGTTGATGAAACATGAGTTTACCTGTAACTCTGGAACAGAGAGCACCGACTCCTCTGAGGCCGATGACATCACCTCCTCCTCATCTTCATCCTGAGTCAGGTCATCAAAGTCTTCTTCCTCCTCTTCTTCACCCTGCCTGTCCTGCTCTCCATCCCCGTCTTTCTCTCCATCGTCATCCCTCTCTCCTCCGCTCTCTCTCTCTCCATCCTCTTCTCCTTCTCCCCTCTCCTCTCCTTCATGCTCTCCCTCTTTTTCTCCACTTGGCTCCTCCTCTCCACCTCCTCCGCCGCCTCCATCTCTCCCCTCCTGCTCCTCTCCACCGCTATTCTCTCCTCCGTTACAAGTGACGATTCCCTGGATGGTCCGGTTTCTCTCCTCCTCTTCCTCCTGCTCTTCCTCCTCTCTGCTTCTTCCTGGAGAAGACAGTGGGCTCAGTGTTGATGTTGATGCTAAACTTTCCAACTCCTCTTCTTCTTCTCCTTCCTCCCTCTTCATCATCTGCTCCTCTTTCCCAACAATCCTCCTCACTTCTCTCCTTTCTGCCTCCCCTCCCTCCATCTTTCTCTCCACCTTGCCTGCTTGGTTGTGCAAACTGGGGGAGGAGCTTCCAGAGGCCTCCTCCTCCTCCTCCTCCTCTTCTTCCTCTTCCTCCTGTCGGTGGAGCTGCTCCTCTGAACTCTGTACAACACCCAGAGCATGCTGGGAGTCTACATCGGGATGCTCGGGGTCTCTTTGTACCTGACAGGTTCTGGGCGTCCACATCATCTGGACCAGGATGTAGTCCGGCTTCACGGGCATCAGGACACTCTGGTCTGGGCGGGACCGGGACGAGAGGGGCGGGGCCGGCAGGAGGGCGCCGGAGATCAAACTACGTCCGCAGGGTTTGTCCGGTCGCCTAGAAACGCTCCTCTGGCCACCAGGCGGCGCTGCGGGACGGGCGTCTCCACACACAGGGGGGGGGCAGACCGACGGCGGGGTCCGGACCGGATCGTCGGGGGTCTTGGCCGATAGAGCGACAGCTGGCGAGGGGGCGGGATCAGGCGAGGGGGCGGGTCCAGGCGAGGGGGCGGGACCAGGCGAGGGGGCGGGTCCAGGCGAGGGGGCGGGTCCAGGCGCACGGGCCGGGCGGCCGATTGGCCGACTGTCTGCCGGAGCTTTGGCCAGCGGTGGCAGAGAGGCGGTGTGGGCCAGAGTGAAGCGTTTGGGTTTCTGTGTGGACTGACGGGTCGTTCTGGAGGGGGGGGAGGGGTGGAGGCGCAGGGTGCAGTTTGCAGGTAGGGAGGGGGGGTAGGAAGGGGGGTAAGAGGGGGGGCAGGACGGGGGGTAAGAGGGGAGTCGGCTGGAGGTCAGCCTGGTCCTCTGGATCATCTGCTGACTCTTCTGGAGATGAAAAAGATCAAAACAACCATGAGAATCAATCCAGCAGCATAAAGCTTACAGCATCTACTGCTGGTCTGTAGTCTGTTAGTCTGTAGTCTGTAGTCTGTTAGTCTGTAGTCTGTTAGTCTGTAGTCTGTCAGTCTGTCAGTGTGTCAGTCTGTCAGTGTGTAGTCTGTTAGTCTGTAGTCTGTTAGTCTGTTAGTCTGTAGTCTGTAGTCTGTAGTCTGTAGTCTGTTAGTCTGTAGTCTGTTAGTCTGTAGTCTGTCAGTCTGTAGTCTGTAGTCTGTAGTCTGTAGTCTGTTAGTCTGTAGTCTGTTAGTCTGTAGTCTGTTAGTCTGTAGTCTGTAGTCTGTTAGTCTGTAGTCTGTAGTCTGTAGTCTGTTAGTCTGTAGTCTGTTAGTCTGTAGTCTGTCAGTCTGTAGTCTGTTAGTCTGTAGTCTGTCAGTCTGTCAGTGTGTCAGTCTGTAGTCTGTTAGTCTGTTAGTCTGTAGTCTGTTAGTCTGTAGTCTGTCAGTCTGTCAGTGTGTCAGTCTGTAGTCTGTTAGTCTGTAGTCTGTAGTCTGTTAGTCTGTAGTCTGTCAGTCTGTCAGTGTGTCAGTGTGTCAGTCTGTAGTCTGTTAGTCTGTTAGTCTGTAGTCTGTTAGTCTGTAGTCTGTCAGTCTGTCAGTGTGTCAGTCTGTAGTCTGTTAGTCTGTAGTCTGTCAGTCTGTCAGTGTGTGTTGTGAATTGTTTGATTTAAGCAATTAAATAAGGCAATTAATGTTTAGTTTAACTTGTATATCAAGAAATATAAAAGACTATTTTTAGTTATAGTATTTACAGTAAATGTGACGTCATAAGAAACCTGGTAATGATGATTATTCAATGTTACTATGGATTTATTTACTTTGAAATGCCTTGTTCAAGCTACAGACAGAGATGCTTTTATTTTGAAGTTTCAAGGAAGTAGCTGCTCTAGTTTGTCGCTCGCTTGTGTATTCAAGATGTCGGATGCAAGGTCCGCTGTTCCTCCCCTTTCATTAAACTGCAGTATGAAGGAGAATAAATGTTCAGTTTGAACAAACCCCGTTCTGGTCATTAAGATGAAGCTTCCACTACACAACAGTGTGTCAGTCTGTAGTCTGTCAGTCTGTTAGTCTGTAGTCTGTCAGTGTGTCAGTGAGCCTGCAGACCTTGAGCCAGTTTGGAGCTGCAGTTGTGTCTCTGTCCACCGGGGGGAGCCGCTCAGCTGAGCAGACTCTGCTGCAGGACAGCGGCA
>NW_027282426.1:12500-57500 GCF_046629955.1 Centroberyx affinis | reverse complement strand
CTCAGAGGACGCCGATTGGTCCGCACAGCTGTGGTTCGGCTACAAACGCAGAACTTGAAGCCTGGCGAGATGGATTCTCGCGTGATCGTGATCTCGCTGCGTCACAAGGTAAGGTGACAGCTAGGTTTGAGATTTCCAAGACCTGGTCACCTTAGTATCGACAGAGGTCCCAGAGGAGACGCTCTGACGGGACAGAGGATGGGACAGAGGTCCCAGAGAAGATGCTCTGACGGGACAGAGGATGGGACAGAGGTCCCAGAGAAGATGCTCTGACGGGACAGAGGATGGGACAGAGGTCCCAGAGAAGACGCTCTGACGGGACAGAGGATGGGACAGAGGTCCCAGAGAAGACGCTCTGACAGGACAGAGGTCCCAGAGAAGACGCTCTGACAGGACAGAGGTCCCGGGGTGCAGAGGCACCACTGTGTTAGTGCTGTCAGTCTGGAGTCCTGCCTGGTCGGATTCGTATCATTTCTTGGAGAAGCTCCACTTTGGTTTAACGGTCAGTTGGACTAACCGGCTGCGATGACGCAATTCAAACAGCCGTTAACCGTTAAAGTTAATCGATGTGATACATAACAAACAATAAATCGATCATCGATTTTTGTTGGACATCCCTAATGTATATGTATATATATGTGTACAGTATATATCTATATTAGAGTTAGCGATAATGGACGAGGGACAGAAAAGGCAGAGGTGATGGATGGAGCCGTCCAACATGACAAACATCAAGAAGAAGAAATATGAGAAGCAAGAAACCAGGGGGGTTAGACAGGTTTAGAGGGTTAGACAGGTTTAGACAGGTTAGACAGGTTTAGACGGGTTAGACAGGTTTAGACAGGTTTAGACAGGTTAGACAGGTTAGACAGGTTAGACAGGTTTAGAGGATTAGACAGGTTTAGAGGATTAGACAGGATAGACAGGTTAGACAGGTTGGACAGGTTTAGAGGGTTAGACAGGTTTAGACAGGTTAGACAGGTTAAGAGGTTAGACAGGTTTAGAGGGTTAGACAGGTTTAGACAAGTTAGACAGGTTTAGACAGGTTAGACAGGATAGACAGGTTAGACAGGTTTAGACAGGTTAGACAGGTTAGACGGGTTTAGACAGGTTTAGAGGATTAGACAGGTTTAGAGGATTAGACAGGATAGACAAGTTAGACAGGTTAGACAGGTTTAGAGGGTTAGACAGGTTTAGACAGGTTAGACAGGTTAAGAGGTTAGACAGGTTTAGAGGGTTAGACAGGTTTAGAGGGTTAGACAGGTTTAGACAGGTTAGACAGGTTTAGAGGGTTAGACAGGTTTAGACAGGTTAGACAGGTTTAGACAGGTTAAGAGGGTTAGACAGGTTTAAAGGGTTAGACAGGTTAGACAGGTTTAGAGGGTTAGACAGGTTAGACAGGTTTAGACAGGTTAGACAGGTTTAGAGGGTTAGACAGGTTTAAAGGGTTAGACAAGTTAACCCTAACCCAACCAGACAGGAGGTGGATGTGAAGGCAGGCGGTCCAGTTTAGTCCAGTTTGGTCCCGTTTGGTCCAGTTTAGTCCAGTTGGGTCCAGTTTGGTCCAGTTGGGTCCAGTTGGGTCCAGTTGGGTCCCGTTTGGTCCCATTTGGTCCAGTTTACTCTAGTTTGGTCCAGTTGGGTCCAGTTTGGTCCAGTTGGGTCCAGTTGGGTCCAGTGGGCGGAGCAGTGAGAGAGAGAGAGAGTGCAGCGAGCTGATGGAGCCAAGGGAGGTCGCCACAGTCGAGTCCTGTGGTGTGTGTGTGTGTGTGTGTGGTGTGTGTGTGTGTGTGTGGTGTGTGTGTGTGGTGTGTGTGTGTGTGTGTGTGTGTGTGGGGTGTGTGTGTGTGTGTGTGTGTGTGTGTTAGTACCAGTCCTCTCCACTAGTGTACATGGTCCTGGGGTGGGGTGGGTGCAGGCCGGGGTCCAGGCTGCAGACAGGAAGTAGTTCAGGATAGAGGAAGACCGATCTGGTTGCAAACAGCCAGGCCGTGTCAGCTGGCAGCAGGGGGTAGGCACGACCTACACACACACACACACACACACACACACACACACACACACACACACACAATCACTCTAGTCCTGTAGGAGCCTTAAAGAGTCATTCTGTCTAGAATAGTCTTAAAATCTGCCAGTTCTGAGATAAAGCCGCTTTAGATTGACTGACAGGTCTGATGACCAATCAGCACAGAGAACCAAGGCTGGCTGGTGAGCAGAGTTTTTTACATTTGTATTTATATTCATGGCCAGCTAAACAAATCAGCAGTAAGATGTTTATGGCTTCAGCCTCCTCACTGCTGGTAGCTGCAGACATCCTGGGCAGCCAGCGCCTCGCCACAGGAGGAGAAGGAGGAGAAGGAGGAGGAGAAGGAGTCTCCTCTCTCTCCTCAACCTCCTGAAGGAGATCCATCGCCTCCTGGAGGTTACAGGATCTGAAGCTGCTGCTCAGGAACATCTCCTCCTGATGACTGGAAAACTGCTGCAGCTCCTCCTGGAAGGAGAGGAGAGGAGGAGAGAGGAGGAGAGAGGAGAGGAGAGAAGAGGAGGAGAGGAGAGGAGAGGAGAGGAGAGGAGAGGAGAGGGGAGAGGAGGAGAGGAGAGGAGAGGAGGAGATTTTCCCACATTAGTCCTCTCAGCAGTCTCTGGAGAGTCTCCAACAGATCAGAGTTCCACTGACTGACCAGATATTGTCGGGAGATTCCAGCCTCGAGGTTCAGAGCATCGACACGACGACTGAGCAGGTGAACCTGAGTCAGGAGCTGGACATGCTGAGAGAGAGAGAGAGAGAGGGAGAGAGAGAGAGAGAGAGAGAGAGAGAGAGAGAGAGAGAGAGAGGGAGAGAGACAGAGACAGAGAGAGAGAGAGAGACAGAGAGAGAGAGAGAGAGAGAGAGACAGAGAGAGAGAGAGAGAGAGAGAGAGAGAGAGGAAGAGATTTTAGTTACACCTCTGACCTGTTTAGTGCAATCCATCTCCTAAACCCTGATCAGTATCAGGCTGAAGTGGTTTCTGTGAACCTGATGGCTCCTAACCCCATTTTGCAGCAGCCACTTTCCAAACTGACAAGATGGATGCTGATGTTTAGGGTGGGTGGAGTTGATGTTTAGGGTGGGCGGGGCTGATGTTTAGGGTGGGTGGAGCTGATGTTTAGGGTGGGTGGGGCTGATGTTTAGGGTGGGCGGGGCTGATGTTTAGGGTGGGTGGAGCTGATGTTTAGGGTGGGCGGGGCTGATGTTTAGGGTGGGCGGGGCTTCCTGTCTACCTGTTCCACCTGCTGCTGCAGCTGGAGCTTCTGGCCGCGGTCTAAGCAGAGGGCGGGGCAGATTCGGCCCGGCACCAGGAGCGCGGAGGCGTCGGGTCGCTGACCGGGCGTGTCCTGCGGGGCGGGGTCGTCACGGTGATGACCGGGCGTGTCCTGCGGGGCCTTCCTCTGCCGCAGAGCCTCATACTGCCGTCGCACCGCACGCCGACGCTCCGTTAGCATGCCGGCTAACGGCGCTTCAAAGCTACGGGAAGCAAGTATGGGACAAAAACAGTCAAATACAGAGAGCCTGGTAGACGAGCCGGTACCAAGCGGTCAGTCATGGCACCGACATGGCCGACAGCCGCCACGCCCCGCTCTGCTACCACAGAGAGCGTGTGACCACGGTTCCACAGTGCAGTGTCAGAGAAGAGGTCTGCTCTTGGCTGGGACTCTTCTTCATGTGATTTATGTGAAGCAGCAGCAGAGGAGAGTTTTCTTCCTCCCGACCCAAACGGTCACAGCACCTCTCTGCTGCTCCGTCCCACAGGGAGGACCGGCCATGCAGCGTGTTTATGTGTAAGCATGTGCACACGCATGTGAGTAAGCATGTTCACACGCATGTGAGTAAGTGTGTGCACACGCATGTGAGCGTGTGAACATGCGTCTGAATGCATTTGCGTATCTTTGTGTGTGTGTGAGCTTGTAAATAACTTCTACTAGCTGCGACCAGCAGCTAAGCACACCAGATGTTTGCTTGGCAGACATCCGGGTTCCAGACCACCAGACCCGGTCTTGACCCGGTCTTGATCCGGCCTGTAGCCGTGCGTGTGTGAGCTGCTGGGTACCGGGCGCGGTGCGGCAGCTGGTCCGTTCTTTTTACACTTCTTGTCTATTTTTGCCTTGTGTTTGCATCTGTTAAGCTTGGAAATGAACTATTTTGACTTGCAGGTGTATCTATACAAAATAAAGACACAGAAAATCAATATACTGCTTTCTTTAGTAATTGACAATCACAAAGACAATCGAAAATTTATTTTCTCCACTACTGATGAGTTGATCAACCCTTCCCCCCATATCTGATCTGAACTCCTCGTCATTGATAAATGCAATGAATCTGCAACATTTCTCAGGGACGAGATCACTACTATTCGAGAGAATATTGCGAGCACTGGTCCACACAGCACTGCTCTCTCCCACACGGGGCTCAAAAAACTCATTTTTTAGATATCGATCTGATGCTCAGTAAAGTTCTTTCAGTGAGAGAGCCAACTGTGACTCAAATAAACTTTTTGTTCTGGTCCTCTTAGATCTTAGATCCTTTGATACAACTGACCCTGCGATTTCACTTGATCGGCTCAGAAACTGGGTTGGCCTATGTGGCACAGTCCTGGAGTGGTTTAGGTACTATCTAAGTGATCATGAATATTAAGTAGCACTTTTACCTCTAAGCATATTGGTGTCCCCCAGGGCTCAATTCTTGGGCCGTTACTATTCAATCTGTAGTAAACTGAGACGTTTAATTAACAACCAACATTGGTTTCCACCAGTATCATTATTATTATTATTAGGGGTCCAAGCACGAAGTGCTGGGAACCCTATTGTTTTTGTCAGGATTATTATTCCGCTTCTTCTTCTTCTGCCCTAAAAGTATCTGGATCTCAGAAACCGTAAGAGCTACAGCGACCAAACTTGTCAGATAGGTCCAAAGTCTCAGCCGCTACTCAGGCAACGAAACCCAAGTCAATTGGCCTCATGGTGGCGCTATAACAAGCAACTTTACGTTTTGGCCTATAACTTCTGAACCGTATAGGCCACAATCAAAATTCCACTTTCCCTGGATTCCTTGGTTCATTCTGCATCCATCCATATAGGCCCCGCCCATTTCCGCCTAACTAGATTTTCTGCCATTTTGAATTTTGTCCAAAACTGTTTATTTGGACTGTCCTGCACAAAAGTTATCGAGCAGTTTTTTGATAGTCCATACCGTTTTCATATAATCGACTTCCAAAGTTTGGTCAACTGTCGTGGGTGGGGCCTATTTCACAAAAATCGCCATAACTCAGGAATGCATTGTCCTATGGTAACCAAACTTGGTGCACGTGTGCAGGTATGTACTCTGAGCTAACCCTAACCCATACAAAATATGGTGTTTCCATGGTCTTTTTAAAGTCCTGTACCAAACATTCAACCTCCTGCTGTGTACCCCCTCTATCTCCACAGACGGCCAACTCTCATATGATGTTACATTTTGCCATGTTTGTAAGCCTGCTACAAAAAGGAAGTACTGTAAAACTTTGGGACAGGCGTCTATATGGGACAGGCTCTATATGGGACAGGCGTCTATATGGGACAGGCTCTATATGGGACAGGCGTCTATATGGGACAGGCTCCTATATGGGACAGGCGTCTATATGGGACAGGCGTCTATATGGGACAGGCTCTATATGGGACAGGCCTTTAATTCCTTTCGCACAAAACTCTTGCTCAGCAAAGATGGGAAATACTATCAAATTGTTTATTTAAACCAGTATGAATATTACTTGTATAAAAATTAGGCTATCGAATAACATATCAATTATGAATCAGTAATTTGATCTCAGAGAGAGTGAGAGAGAGAGAGAGAGAGAAAAGCGGTGGTCGAGCGAGCTAGAAAGTGAATGAAGAGAGGGAGCGGTGGTAGCGAGAAAGCCGGTGAATCAGAGAAATAAAACATTATTTTGATTGTTTCACAGCGGTTACGTTAAAGCACAGAGAGCAGAGAGAGAGAGAGAGAGAGAGAGAGAGAGAGCCCCGTATCAAAATACCGGTAGCCTACCTTAGAAAGGATGAAAGTTGAGCATGTGACTTCTGTTGCTCGGTCATGCCGATTTGCTCTATACAATATCAGGAAGATCAGACCCTACCTGTCTGAGCATGCAGCACAACTCCTGGTACAGGCTCTTGTAATATCACGCCTTGACTCCTGCAACTCCTTACTGGCAGGGCTCCCGGCCTGTACTTTCAAACCTCTGCAGATGATCCAGAACGCGGCGGCGCGTCTGGTCTTCAACCAGCCCAAAAGAGCACATGTCACTCCGCTATTCATCTCCCTCCACTGGCTCCCAGTTGCTGCCCGCATCAAGTTCAAGTCCTTGATGCTCGCCTACAAAACAATAACCAAAACGGCTCCGACCTACCTGAACTCCCTCATTCAGGTCTACGCTCCCTCCCTCTCACTACGCTCGGCCATGGAGCGGCACCTGGTGCTGCCACCTCAGCAAGGCCCTAAGTCTCTAGCCAGACTCTTCTCTTCTGTGGTTCCTCCTCTGCCACCTCAGCAAGGCCCTAAGTCTCTAGCCAGACTCTTCTCTTCTGTGGTTCCTCCTCTGCCACCTCAGCAAGGCCCTAAGTCTCTAGCCAGACTCTTCTCTTCTGTGGTTCCCCGGTGGTGGAACGAGTTGCCAAACTCCATTCGATCTGCAGAATCCCTCTCTATCCTTAAGAAAAGGCTAAAGACCCAGCTCTTTAGCGAATACCTCCTTTCATTAAAAAAATAAAAATAAAATTTTTTTTTTTGATGCACTCTATGCATTACCTCATAGCACTGCCTTGTAGCACTCCCTCGTAGCACCTTTGTCCTGTTGGACCAGAACTTAGCTCTATAGCACTTACTCTCGTTGTTCTCTCCTATCTAGAAACTTGCTTGTGTTGTATGCAAATCTCATGTGTAACTCGCTTTGGATAAAAGCGTCTGCCAAATGTGAAATTGTAATTGTAATTGAAAAAAAATCGACGGAGAAATGTCTTGCTGCTGCTTCTCCTGAGTTTTGTTCAGCAAATTTGAAACTGACAGCTTGAATTTCAGGTCGTACTTTTTTTTCTCTGTGCCGCCATGGCGATCAGCAAATGTGACTGACATTTGAGTACAAGTAAAAAATAAATAAACTGCTTCGCAGCGTCAATGGCAACCGGCTTCTAACTGAGACCGGCCTTTATTAGTGAAAACGTGTAGCCACACCCGGCCAGTAAAAGGGACTCAGCGTTTAATTGAAGTTTTACAGTAACAAACATAAAGTAGGCCTATATGAAGACATGGCAGTGTTATTAACAATTTTGCTCTTTATTCAGCCTCGTACAAAAGTCCTCTCATATTTGGTTGGTTAGGTTTAGGCATGAGGAGTGAGATGGATCAGGGTCAGAGCCAATCAGAGGCAGGGGCGGGTCTTCGCAGAATGCGGGTGGGGAAAAAAACACTGCTAATGATCATGTGACTGCTGACTGTTAATTACTGTGACTGAAGTGTTTTTTAAAGTGTGGGTTTATTTTTGACACAGAGAGGGTACTACAGATTTTTTTTTGGCGTACCCCTGACATAACTGCGAGTACCCCTGGGGGTACATGTACCCCACTTTGGCAATAGCCGCTGTAGATCATAGGAACAAAATTCCTTGATTGCTGGATTCCTTGGGCCAAGTCACATCTATCCATATAGGCCACTCCCACTTCAGCCCACAAGGTTTTCCGCCATGTTGAATTTTGTCCAAAACTGTTTTTTCACTTCTTCTCCTACATATTTTGCCAATCTTCACCAGTTTTCGCTCACAGCATGTCTGGACTGTCCTGCACAAAAGTTATCGAGCAGTTTTCTGATAGTCCATACCGTTTTGCTACAACTGGCTTTCAAAATTTGTAGACAAGGCCTAATATACAAAAATTGCCATAAGTCAGGAAGTTGTTGGCCTACCTTAAACAAATCTGGTCCATATGTGCACAGGTCAACTCTGAGGTAGCATGCAACATTTGGTGGTATTGTAACCATAGTTGACCATAGTTAAAATACTCTAAGGCTCTAAATAGCCTATAGCTTGGACAGTCTCATTACTTGGGCCTATTTTTTTGTGCTCCCTCCTCCTCCCTGTGGAGTCAGTAGCCTAATGGTTAATGAATAGGTCTATCATGCAAAAGATCACAGGTTCAAATCCTGTGGGTAACGCTGTCTCCTCACACCGCTAAGCTTGCGATAACTAAGTGTTATGTCTTAAGTTTCTAATTTTTGGACAAATGACCATATGAAAAGATAACTTGACAGAAGTCACGGGCCAACACAAAAGCCTGCATGTCCGAACTTCACAACATGATATTTTTGGTGTGTCTTTCTACCTTCTGTAATGTTTTGTCTGTCTGTCTTATCAAATTGTGCTTGGACCCCTCAATCGCCAAATGCAGCTATATTTATTATCATTATCATTATTATTATTATTATTATTATTATTATTAGTATGCGGACGACACATACGTCCTTGTCATTGGCAACAAAGCCCAGAGAGCGTGTGAGTGTGTCAGCTGTTTAGACTCCCTGTCTCTTAAGGCCAAAACCCATGTGAGGAACTTAGGAGTTGTCTTAGACAAAGAACTCAGTTTTGAAAACCACATTAGCAATGTCTGCAAAACTGCTGATTACCACCTCAGAAATATCTCCAAAGTCCGTGATTTTATCTCCTTTGGTGACACTGAAAACCTTGTTCAGCCTTTGTCTTTACTAGATTGGACGACTGTAACGCACTTCTGTCCGCTGCCCGCAAAAACAAGAACTGATCTCCAGCCAGTTCAAAAAGCTGCTGCCAGACTTCTGACACGCACCAGAACCAGAGACCACACACCTGTTCTTAAATCCCTTCATTGGCTGCCTGTGTCTTTTAGAATTGACTTTAAGATTATTTTATCTATTTTTAAATCTATTCATGGAAATTCTCCCAACTATCTTAATGATATGATTGCTAGATTTGTTCCCTGCAGATCTCTCAGGTCATGTAACTCCAACCTGTCAATGTTCCCCAGAACCCGATCCAAATATGGGACGCAGCTTTCGGCTCTGGGACTGACCTGAAACCTTCGAGCTACTGAAACACTCATACTTTTAAAAGACAAACCCATCTTTTTAACTTGCTTTTAAGTAGGATCTCTCTTCTTTCCTTCTCCTGGGTTCTTATCTCAATTTACATATATTTTACATATATATTTACATATATTTTGGGCAGTGGTGGCCTAAAGGTTAGAGAAGCGAGCTTGTGACCGGAAGGTCGTCGGTTCAATCCCCCGGACCGGCAGGATGAATCTGGGTGGGGAAAGTGAAAAGCAGCGCTGCCCCTCCCTCATCACCACTGAGGAGCCCTTGAGCAAGGCTCTTAACCCCACCCGCTCAGTGGCCCTTAACCCCACCCGCTCAGTGGCCCTTAACCCCACCCGCTCCCGTGGAGCTGCTCAGTGGCAGCAGATCAGACTGTGTTGTTCTGGTCAGCTTCCAGGTGTGAATGTGTGTGAATGTGATCAGGGCGTTCCAGAAAAAGAGAGCATCGCTCTCAGTGAAACTCCCCTTGAATAAATAAAGGTGAAAACCTTCAGCTTAACTTGTCAAAGACTGAGCTCCTTGTCCTCCCAGCCAGTCCCTCTGTACAACAACAGATCAGTATCCAGCTCCAATCAGCTCAGCTCATTCCCACAAAGTCTGCCAGAAACTTGGGTGTCATGATTGATGACCAACTAACCTTCAAGGAGCATGTGGCTTCTGTTGCACGGTCATGTGGATTTGCTCTGTACAACATCAGGAAGATCAGACCCTACCTGTCTGAACATGCAGCTCAACTCCTGGTTCAGGCTCTTGTAATATCAGCCTTGACTCCTGCAGCCCCTGACTGGCAGGGCTCCCGGCATGTAGCTCAAACCTCTGCAGATGATCCAGAACCCGGCTTAAAAGAGCACATGTCACTCTGCTGTTCATCTCCCTCCACTGGCTCCCAGTCGCCCACATCCAGTTCAAGTCCTTGATACTCGCCTACAAAACGGCTGCGACCGACCTGAACCCAAGGAGAGACCGCCTGGTGCTGCACCACAACAAGGCCCTAAGTCTCTATCCAGACTCTTCTTCTGTGGTTCCTCGTCTGCCACCACAACAAGGCCCTAAGTCTCTATCCAGACTCTTCTTCTGTGGTTCCCCGGTGGTGGAACGAGTTACCAAACTCCATTCGATCTGCAGAGTCCCTCTCAATCTTTAAGAAAAGGCTAAAGACCCAGCTCTTTAGAGAACACCTTCTCACCTAATGGACCATGTAACCAAACCAACCAAAGAAAAAAAAAAGTTCTTTATTTGCCTCTATGCACTCTATGCACTGTATGCATTGCCTCGTAGCACCTATGTCCTGTTGGACCAGAACTTAGCTTTATAGCTCTTACTCTCGTTGTTCTCTCCTGACTAGAACCTTGCTTGTGTTGTATGAAAATAATAATAATAATAATAATAATAATAATAATAATAATAATTGGATAAAAGCGTCTGCCAAATGGGAAATTGTAAATTTCAAATTGTAAATTGTAAATTGTGAAAAAAAAAAAATACATATATATCTTTTATCCATTTGTTGGTCTTCATTTTGTGTAATAATTTGCTGCAATTTTCTCTTGTTTATTTTATTTATGTATCTCTTTTTACCCGCCATGTACGTTGGCTTTTGGTTTTATCTTGTGTAGTAATCTGTGGCAATTTTCCGCTTAGAATGTGTGAAGCACATTGCGCTGCATTCTGTGTATGAAATGTGCTATATAAATAAATGATTGATTGGTTGGTTGATTTTCAAAGCACCAAGCTGGTCGCTTATCACAAATTAGCTTATCACAAAGTGCTTGTTTCATAAATGTTGTGTAACAGAACATACACATACATGCACAGGCAGGCATTCACATTAAAATCAGATTACAATTTCTCTGTTTTTTTACCTAATATTGTAATTGTAATAGTGGATACAGTGTGTGTGTGTGTGTGTGTGTGTGTGTGTGTGTGTGTGTGTGTTACCGTAAAGCCTGTGGGACATTGAATTTGGGTACAGTCTGTGATGGCGCCTCCTCCTCCTGCGCCCCGACCTCCAGCTCCTCCTGTAACTGAAGAGTTAACAGACTGCGTCACCCTGCTGCTGTCCGATGGCTGATCTCTGCTGACTGACTGACGACTTTAGAGCCAATAAGGCTGCAGCCACAGCTGGACATAGAGCAACGCCTAACTCACCTAACATCACCTGATGATGTCTGAGAACAAAGGATTAAGTGTCAGCTTTGTTCGACCTTCACTTTCTTTCTCACTTTGATAGAACAGAGTAGCCGACTTGTGTCAAGCTTGTGCAGTGCAGTAAAAACTCAAAGATGGTGCGATGCAACTCACTGTATCAAAGAGCTCCTCCAGCAACTCGTTGACTTCCTTCTCTGAAAGAGAGGACGGACATTCACAATCTCAACAAATCTTAATGCCAAGAAGCCTCAGCAGCTCTCACTGTGTGCTCAGGTTAGGTTAGGTTAGGTTAGGTTAGGGCAGGTTAGGGTTAGGTTAGGTTAGGGCAGGTTGGGGTTAGGTTAGGTTAGGTTAGGGTTAGACCCAAGCTGCCACAGCGCCTCCTGCAGGAAACCTAAGGGAACACGCTCACTGGCCTTTTCCAAATCCACAAAACACATGTGGGTTAGGGTTAGCAAATTCCCATTCCCATGTCATTCTAACCCTAACCCCCACAGAGGGAAGAGACAGAAGGAGGAGACAGACAGAGGAGACAGAAGGAGGAGACAGAGGAGACAGAGGGAGGAGACAGACGGAGGAGACAGAGGGAGGAGACAGACGGAGGAAACAGAGGGAGGAGACAGAGGGAGGAGACAGGCGGAGGAGACAGAGGGAGGAGACAGGCGGAGGAGACAGAGGGAGGAGACAGAGGGAGGAAACAGAGGGAGGAGACAGACAGAGGAGACAGGCGGAGGGAGGAGACAGAGGAAGTTAAGGCCTACTGGTGATTCGGACGGCCCGGTCCGTCCTGTAGTCTTCCAGGTCGGGTTCATCAAGGTCGTCCAGGAAGTTGTACTCCGGGTCGTCCTCGTCGTCTCCGTCCTCTGAGAACAAACAGACAGATGCTCAACTGGAACAGCTGGAATGAGAGCAGCAGGCTTCAAAACAAAGAGGTCAAAGCTAGAGGTCAAAGCTAGAGGTCAAAAGTCCCACATCAAGGATGAAGGTTTCCTGATTCTAGATAAAACATTTCCTGCACTACAACCAGTTTAACAGTTTACTTTGCTGGGAGAAGAAGACAGTGAACTAAATGTTAATTTGAGGTGAGCAAGATGTTCTCTTTATTGTCATATTGTGCTGTTGGGTAATCAATCGAGAAACAAACCAAACCACATGATTATGTGCTACACCCAACCCCAACCAACCCAAACCAAACCACATGATTATGGGCTACACCCAACCCCAACCCTTACCATGCTACACCCCACCAAGTCCAGTCCAGTCAGTCAGTCAGTCAGTCTCAAAGGACTGGGAGCAAGACCTCGATCTAGCTAATCAACAATCAATCACAAAACAAAATGAACCGATCCAGTCTGCAGCCTGTGACCTCTGACCTTCGCTGTCGGGGGCCATGAGGCCCTGCAGCCACCGGCTCCAGTGTCGGTCCTCCTCCAGCAGGACGCCGCTCTCATCGTACATGTCAGCTGTGATGTCAGGGGCCAGTAGCTCCGCCTCCAGCTGGCCCAGAGGAACGTCGACCAGCGGACGCTTGGAGCGCGTGCGGTACGCCAGACCGCTGGCATCTTCATCATCTTCATCATCATCACCTTCTGTATTCAGGGGCTGTCAGAGACAGAAAGGCAATTAATAATCCATGAATCATAATCAGACTGATAGTCCAGTAGTCAGACTGACAACCAGGCTAACAGCCAGGCTAACAGCCAGGCTAACAGACAGGCTAACAGACAGGCTAACAGACAGAAATCACTGCGGCGCTGCGAATATATGATGTGCATCATGTGACACGCCTAAACATCGTCCAAATTCCGCCAAGTGCGAGCACAACTCGATCAAAAAATCCTCCTTAGGTGCACGGCCAAAGATTAATTGAAGAAGAAAGGAAAGCCAGCACTCATAATGTCCTTTTGTCTTTTTAATTAAATGGGCAGCTATAGAGCGCAAACGAAGGACGTGTTTCAGCAATAAGCCATCATCAGCGTTGTGTTGCTCAAAGCGGAAGTGACACTTAAATACATATATGCATACAGTTCAATTAATTATTCCATCAATATGAAAAATACATTATCAAAAAGTCACTGTCAAAGAGAAATCAACGTACCAGCTTCCCCGACTCAGTACGGATTGATACCAGGAATACACAATCCACAGCATAAACATAACACTTAGGAAAAATAAGAATCAAGTAAAATATAATATACAAATAGAAAAATAGAAAATCCAGCTAAATGTCTCTGCACATATATCTCATACATTTTTATCATTTCACAATATAGATCCTCTACACAGAAAATGGAAATGAAGGGAGGCTAAATATTCCCTTGTACAGGCAGAAGATATTAGCCTTATGAAACTAAACAACTGCACAAACTAAAACATGCAGTCAGCTGCAGCAGCCTGGGCTCTCCTCAAAGTTAGGAGTAGAGCCACTGATTAACAGCCACCCTCCACATTTTCAAATACATATGAGCCCGACAACAAAGTAGAAGGACCGAAATGAGTGCAGCGCATATCAATACACCAACAAGAAAAAACTTTGTATATGTATTCAAAAAAATGTATGCAAGTTCAGACAATTTCAGAGAAAACACCCTAATAATAGTTCTTCGTTCAGACCTTTTGGGTGTTCAGTTTGTAAAGTATGTATCCAAAATGCCTCTCTCTGCAGAAGTGTCTTATCTCTATCACTCCCTCTTTTCAAAGGTCTGACTTCTTCTGTACCTTGGAACCTCAAGGAACCTCAAGGAACCACAAGGAACCTCAAGGAACCTCAAGGAACACACGTCATGGCCCGCTGAATTAAAGCGTCTCGCTACTGAGGACTTGTCATCCCTATTCCTAATGCAACTTTTATGTTCAGATATCCGGGTTTTCAGTTCTCTTTTAGTTTTACCAACACAGCACATTTCTGAGCAACACAACGCTGATGATGGCTTATTGCTGAATCTATAGCTGCCCATTTAATTAAAAAGACAAAAGGACATCATGAGTGCTGGCTTTCTTTTCTTCTACACCTAAACATCAACAGGTCAGATCTGTAAACAACTGTAAACATCAACAGGTCAGATCTGTAAACAACTGTAAACATCAACGGGTCAGATATGTAAACAACAACAGATCAGATCTGTAAACATCAACAGGTCAGATCTGTAAACAAAAACAGGTCAGATCTGTAAACAACAACAGGTCAGATCTGTAAACAACAACAGATCAGATCTGTCCTGTTTTGATCTTTAGTAGAAGTAACTTTGCTCTTCCTGATCAGAAGATAATTTCCATGTTTCACTACAGCGATGGCAAACAAGCCTCAATTGTTTTATTGTTAGTAAAATGCAGTTTTAGAACTTAAAAATTGTATAGAACAGAATTGTATAACATTGGTTTGTATCTACAATGGAATCATTTGAATGTACATTTACAATGAATAGTGCTCTTTCAATGCAATGGACAGTGACCTGCTCACACTAACCCAACATAAAATCTATTTTGCTTTGGAATATTAGCCACTGAATTACATCTAGAATAGCACGATGCACTCTTTTAAAACAGACACAACAACAGACACAACAACAGACACAACAACAGACACAGCCAGTCCGGCCTGGACAGTAAGACAGAAATGCCAATCGGTGGTAAAAGAATAGGTAGGACGCACAGAAACTTAGGAGCCGTTTAATTTAATTATATTAATATTAATAATAATAATACATAGAGCAGAACTTTGCCTTCATGTATAGCATTGGGGAGTGACAGACAAGCATAAGCTGATGAGGTACGGTACAGTTCATTCTTCCATTAAATTTGCAGCGGTGTGAGCTGCAGCGTCAGGTTGGAGTCAGGTCACCGCTGCTGCTGTGAGAGTTTGAATAAAAACAACAGGAGCGGGGCGCCCTGGTGGCTCACGGAGTAGGGCGCGTACCATTTGGCTCAGGCCTTCCCGCAGCGACCCAGGTTCGAATCCGACCCGTGGTCCTTTGCTGCATGTCCTCCCCTCGCTCTCCCTCCCATACCTTCCTGTCTCTCTCTCACTATATCTCTCAAATAAAGCATAAAATGCCAAAAAAAAACAACAGGAGCGTCTGGTGAGACACAAATGACTCTAGAGGGGATTTCCAACAGCGGCAGCACAGGAGGAAACCGGGCCAAGTACGGGAAGGGCGGCGTCCTGCAGGTACCAGACAAACTGACACCTCCAGGTTCGAGTTCTGGGTGACGCTGACCTGGAGGTATCACACAGACAAACTGATAATTACTTCCTCACAGGACGGAAGACGGACCAGGCTAGAGTCGGAGGAGAAAGTGACGGCTGAGCCACGCTGAGCCTACCGAAGAGCCGGTAAGCGATAACTCCAAGCAAGTCTGAAAATTGTATTCCTGTTTTAATAAACACTTTGCTGCTGGAGGTGCAGACGACATCGTGGTTCCTCTGAAACACGTCGAGTTGCCGGACGCTTCTTTTCACCTGACAGCGAGGAGTTTTTCCGGAAGAGTGTAACGCGCTCGGAGGTTCCCCCAGATTCCAAACTGGAGTCTTACCTCACGTCACTTTTAGACCGGAATACCGGGACATACCGCACTCCTCCAGTTAGTGCAGACAGGGAAACACTGCCTGTCTGACCAACAATGCCTATTGAAACTCAACTCAGTCAGATCCCGGGGATAATTGTGTATTTACCAATAAAATGGTAAATACAAATAGGAAAGTAGAATTTACAGTAGCCGAGCTCCGTATGGTACTTTTGTATCTGGGTCCGTTTTGTTATTTCTCACTTAAAAGTACTTGGATACTCAATGAATTGTAATTACGATTGTGAAACTCAGAAGTACAAGCTTATGAGAAGCACCTGAAGGCAGCACGACTCTTCCACAGCCAAATGACCCGTTCAGCTGGACTGTTAAAGCCCTTGTGTGTACGATTTGAAAATTGTTGATTTTGGCGACTTCTAGTTTTAGTGCCAAAAAAAGACACTGTCGCAAACGTCTTTGCAACCTCTTTGCGGCGTTTGTGACCCGCTTCATACAGCCACAACTTGAGCTTGAACAGCCTATCCAACACTTACTATTCTGATGCTAAGAGCTGCAGCTAATGGAAAATCCTACCGCTAACAAACTAGACTAAACACAAATCAAGTAACGAGTATGGCGTTGTATTAAATGTGGCGATTACGGCCGATGGAGCTGACAGAAGGCAGGACACATGAACCGGACACATGAACCGGACACATGAACCGGACACATGAACCGGACACAGGACGTCGGAACCAGACGGCAAATGCGAACTAAATGACGTGATTACAACCCACACACACTGGACAGGAGGAACGCCATGGTCTGCTGACAAATGTAAGTGGCTGTGATAGTTTCTTTCCCTTCTGCAGCCCAACTCTCTGTGTGCAGCCGACTACATACCAATAAGTGAAGCTAATTTCCTTAGTATCTGTACAGGTAGCTGACTACACAAATAAACTAACGTTATGCCATTACACATAACCGCAGATATAAACCACACGGGTCCTAAAAAATAGTTAAACGCTTCGGTAATTCGGTTAAAAACAATTTGATACCCTTATTGGTATTTCACTTACATGTGCAGGAGAAAGAAAGCAGCTCTGTGTCGGTCTGAAACCTCCTCAGCTCCCGTCTAGCTCTCCGGTGAGTAAACGCCCGGCCGGTTAACGGTCTGACCTCTGACCCTGTGCTTTGTCGCGCTCATTCGTGGCTCTTTTAGTCTCTTATAGAACCAGTGCTGGGTGCCGATGGGTCCGTCGGGCTCCCGGAGCTCCGGGTCTCGCGCTGCCCTCCCTCTCCCTCTTAGCTGTTTTAGCCTCCTCTGTTATAGGCTTCTTGTTTTGTTTTGTTGCAGAGGGTCTACCATGTTACTATCTGCCATACTGATTAGCTTCATGCTATTCAATCTAAGCAACTAGTCTGAATTCAAACTGCGTCTGTTTTCTTCCTGGTTTGGTTTGGCTTTCTGTCCTAAGTCAGTACGGCACTTGGCTCCAGGTTGTACCCGCAGACTCAGAGACTGAGAGCAACAGAGACTAAACCAATTTTCTCCACGATGGTCTCATTTTTCTACTGACAAACTTATGGTATCAAAATTAATTGCAGGATGATAAAATCTGATATATGATCTATTTATTGTTTATGTATCACGTCGATTAACCTTAACGGTTGACGACTGTTTGAATTGCGTAATCGCAGCGCAAATGGCCATTAAACAAAAGTGGAGAGCAACTCGCAAGAAATGCCTCCAACCACTTGATATGAATCCAACCAGACAGGACTCCAGACTGACAGCACTAACGCAGCGGTGCCTCTGCCCCCCGGGACCTCTGTCCCGTCAGAGCATCTTCCCTGGACCTCTGTCCCGTCAGAGCGTCTTCCCTGGACCTCTGTCCCGTCAGAGCATCTTCCCTGGACCTCTGTCCCATCAGAGCGTCTTCTCTGGACCTCTGTCCCGTCAGAGCATCTTCTGTGGGACCTCTGTCCCATCAGAGCGTCTTCTGTGGGACCTCTGTCCCGTCAGAGCATCTTCCCTGGACCTCTGTCCCGTCAGAGCATCTTCTGTGGGACCTCTGTCCCGTCAGAGCATCTTCCCTGGACCTCTGTCCCGTCAGAGCATCTTCTGTGGGACCTCTGTCCCATCAGAGCGTCTTCTCTGGGACCTCTGTCCCGTCAGAGCGTCTTCTCTGGACCTCTGTCCCATCAGAGCGTCTTCTGTGGGACCTCTGTCCCGTCAGAGCATCTTCTGTGGGACCTCTGTCCCATCAGAGCGTCTTCTCTGGGACCTCTGTCCCGTCAGAGCGTCTTCTCTGGACCTCTGTCCCATCAGAGCGTCTTCTCTGGGACCTCTGTCCCGTCAGAGCGTCTTCTCTGGACCTCTGTCCCATCAGAGCGTCTTCTCTGGGACCTCTGTCCCGTCAGATCGTCTTCCCTGGACCTTAGTCCCGTCAGAGCGCGTCTTCTGTGGGACCTCTGTCCCGTCAGAGCGTCTTCTCTGGGACCTCTGTCCCGTCAGAGCGCGTCTTCTGTGGGACCTCTGTCCCGTCAGAGCGTCTTCTCTGGGACCTCTGTCCCGTCAGAGCGTCTTCTCTGGGACCTCTGTCCCGTCAGAGCGCGTCTTCTCTGGGACCTCTGTCCCGTCAGAGCGTCTTCTCTGGGACCTCTGTCCCGTCAGAGCGCGTCTTCTCTGGGACCTCTGTCCCGTCAGAGTGTCTTCTCTGGGACCTCTGTCGTCTTCTCTGCCACGGGGCTGACGGTGACAGACGTTACTCTGGAGTGTACAATTTGATCAACAAGTTTTTTTTAGTTCCTTTGGAGTTTGGAAACGTTATTTCAGTCTGATTAATATTGGAATATGAGAATGGCAGATGAAAATGCGGCAGGATTTTACGAGCCATAACTGCATCGCCTACATAGACTAATACTGACTAGACTAATACTGCAGCCTCAGCCTACATAATAATATTATTATTTTGTTCTTTATGATTATAGCCTCCATTCAGCTTCAATATGCTTGTGCTCATACATGCTCAAATATGCTCGATGTGACTTACGTTGTTTGTCTGAATAATGCTTCGATTTGAAGTGTGTAGTGGTGCGTGTTTTTTTGTTTTATTTTTTTTTGGGGGGGGGGGCTAACAAACATCGACATTTGATCTTTAACTAACAGTGCAAATCAATCAAGATTTTTGGGGAAAATGTGCATCCCTAGTTTATATTGTTTATTGCAATTTAATTTACTCTAGACTATTCCAGTAAATGTTGTACGGAAACCCTGATAGCCAGAGACACTAACGAGCAGCTACCGCAAAGGAACAAATTTCTCTCTACACCATCATACCGTAGGTAGGAGAGGAGGAAGAGGAGGTGTTTACCTGGTAGGAGAGGAGGAAGAGGAGGTGTTTACCTGGTAGGAGAGGAGGAAGAGGAGGTGTTTACCTGGTAGGAGTGGCAGGCCGGGTTGGAGGCCAGCTCCTCTTCCACAGCATGTAGCCTCTCCAGGAAGGAGGAGTCAGTAGGAACAGGCAGGAGGTGCTGAGGAGCGCAGGAGGAGACCAGAGGGGCAGGCTCCACCCTGAGGTGTCTGGGACATCTGGCTCTCTAAACAACAGGTCAGAGGTCAGAGGTCAGAGGTCACGACACCAGGGTCACTGACTGACATCAACTACAGAGAAACTCTTACATCACGTCTTACATCAACTAAACAAAATAATAGATTGAGTTGAAAATCATATTCAGCACCCACAATTACAGCAATTATGACACGTATACATTTTTGCAACATTTGAGGTAAAAGGCTTAGGTACGACATCGGGTATTGTGTGTTGGGGAACCACATTTCCCATGAAATGGCCTCTCTTGACTGTAAGGAGCATACCAAAATTATTGCACCTTTTTCTGGTGGGTGACAGTGTTAACTAACCAAAGACCAGAACTATCATTAGCTACATTTCTATGGTGCAATGTAAGCTGGATGGTTTATTGGCATGCTGAGTTGGGGTTCCCAAAAAAAATCTGTCACGTACGGTTCGCCACCCACGGTGCCGATATTGTGGCGGTGACCTTTAACTTACATTTCCTATACATTGATTTTGAGAAAACTAAACAGTCTTAGTTTGCGATAACTTCTATGATCACAGGATCAATACAACAGAATTCAGATCGGCCGGGAGGAACAAAGCTCAAGAGAATAAACTGAGTGACTAACCCAAAGGCAAAGTTTATTAAAAGTAATAACAGTAACACACACACACACGCACACACACTCACACACACAACACCTGACTGTTACACCACCCCACCTGGAGTAACTCCGCCCCACCTGGAGTAACTCCGCCCCACCTGGAGTAACACCACCCTACCTGGAGTAACTCCGCCCCACCTGGAGTAACACCGCCCCACCTGGAGTAACACCGCCCCACCTGGAGTTACTCCGCCCCACCCGCAGATAAACGTGTAGGACCCTCGGGTTTCGGATTGACCCGCATCACTACTTGGGTTTATAGCACAGATTTGAAGCCCAATTCAGCAGTGGAAGATTTCAGTATTTGATTTAATTTGCATTTCATGTTGCAGTGTAGATGTTGGTCTACTAACGCTAACCACTGCAGGAATATTTTATGTTATAATAACAAAGAGGAGTATTTACTTTTGAAAGAAAGTCTGTTGCTTTAGTTCTACTGGACTTTGATTTTCAGTGAAAAAAGTTTTCATTCAGGCAAACTTGTAATATATATTTTCATATATTTCAATAATATGACTGTCCAGATCAATAACATTACTGTCCAGATCAATACTTAACAGATCAGTAATAAGACTGTCCAGCTCAATACTGGGTCTAGAGGTCAGAGGTCAGAGGTCAGAGGTCAGAGGTCAGAGGTCAGCATACCTGGGCGGGGCTGTCAGTCCTCTGGTCAGCCAGCTGTCTAGACTGGGAGCCCAGAGGCATTCTGGGAGAAGAACCCACACTGTCCACATCACTTAGAAACGTCTGCAAACACACAAAAACAAACACACACAGACACACAAACACACACAGACACACAAACACACACAGACACACAAACACACACAGACACACAAACACACACAGACACACAAACACACACAGACACACAAACACACACAGACACACAAAAACAAACACACAGACACACAAACACACAAAAACAAACACACAAAAACAAACACACAGACACACAAAACAAACACAAAAACAAACACACAGACATACAAACACACAAAAACAAACACACAGACACACAAAACAAACACAAAAACAAACACACAGACACACAAACACACACAGACACACAAACACACAAAAACAAACACACAGACACATTTAGAATGAGCTGCATCACATGACGTCGTTCAGCAGAACATTCTGTCAACAGTCAACTGCAGTAATACTACCTCTGTTGAACAAGTACACTGCAGTAATACTACCTCTGTTGAACAAGTACACTGCAGTAATACTACCTCTGTTGAACAAGTACACTGCAGTAATACTACCTCTGTTGAACAAGTACACTGCAGTAATACTACCTCTGTTGAACAAGTACACTGCAGTAATACTACCTCTGTTGAACAAGTACACTGCAGTAATACTACCTCTGTTGTACAAGTACACTGCAGTAATACTACCTCTGTTGAACAAGTACACTGCAGTAATACTACCTCTGTTGAACAAGTACACTGCAGTAATACTACCTCTGTTGAACAAGTACACTGCAGTAATACTACCTCTGTTGAACAAGTACACTGCAGTAATACTACCTCTGTTGAACAAGTACACTGCAGTAATACTACCTCTGTTGTACAAGTACACTGCAGTAATACTACCTCTGTTGAACAAGTACACTGCAGTAATACTACCTCTGTTGAACAAGTACACTGCAGTAATACTACCTCTGTTGTACAAGTACACTGCAGTAATACTACCTCTGTTGAACAAGTACACTGCAGTAATACTACCTCTGTTGTACAAGTACACTGCAGTAATACTACCTCTGTTGAACAAGTACACTGCAGTAATACTACCTCTGTTGAACAAGTACACTGCAGTAATACTACCTCTGTTGTACAAGTACACTGCAGTAATACTACCTCTGTTGAACAAGTACACTGCAGTAATACTACCTCTGTTGTACTAGTACACTGCAGTAGTACTACCTGTGTGTAGTACTGTAGTAATAGGAAAGTAGGAAAGGTCAAAGGTCGATCTTCTGATTGGCTCCTCACCTCATCCTCCTCTTCCTCATCAGGACAATACTCTTCATCTGAGGAGTCTTCCTCTTCCTCCAGTAGGATGTCAACAAACTGAGGAGGCTGCAGACAGACAGGCAGAGAGACAGACAGTCACTGAACCTGTCTCACTCTCAGCCTTACAGTGACAGGACTGAACCTGTCTCACTCTCAGCCTTACAGTGACAGGACTGAACCTGTCTCACTCTCAGCCTCACAGTGACAGGACTGAACCTGTCTCACTCTCAGCCTCACTAGACTTTACAGTGACAGGACTGAACCTGTCTCACTCTCAGCCTTACAGTGACAGGACTGAACCTGTCTCACTCTCAGCCTCACCAGACTTTACAGTGACAGGACTGAACCTGTCTCACTCTCAGCCTTACAGTGACAGGACTGAACCTGTCTCACTCTCAGCCTCACTAGACTTTACAGTAACAGAACTGAACCTGTCTCACTCTCAGTCTGACTGGACTTTACAGTAACAGGACTGAACCTGTCTCACTCTCAGCCTCACTAGACTTTACAGTGACAGGACTGAACCTGTCTCACTCTCAGCCTTACAGTAACAGAACTGAACCTGTCTCACTCTCAGCCTGACTGGACTTTACAGTAACAGGACTGAACCTGTCTCACTCTCAGCCTTACAGTGACAGGACTGAACCTGTCTCACTTTGAGCCTTACAGTGACATGACTGAACCTGTCTCACTCTCAGCCTCACTAGACTTTACAGTGACAGGACTGAACCTGTCTCACTCTCAGCCTTACAGTGACAGGACTGAACCTGTCTCACTCTCAGCCTCACTAGACTTTACAGTGACAGGACTGAACCTGTCTCACTCTCAGCCTCACTAGACTTTACAGTGACAGGACTGAACCTGTCTCACTCTCAGCCCGACAGTGACAGGACTGAACCTGTCTCACTCTCAGCCTCACTAGACTTTACAGTGACAGGACTGAACCTGTCTCACTCTCAGCCTCACTAGACTTTACAGTGACAGGACTGAACCTGTCTCACTCTCAGCCTTACTGGACTTTACAGTGACAGGACTGAACCTGTCTCACTCTCAGCTGTCTTACCTTAGCCATGGCTCCCTTCACAGCTGACTGCATCTGGAAAAGCAGGTGGAGAAAATCAGAGCTTTAGTTATACAGGGTTTGGGGTTTTCAGATCTATATGATAAAGTGTGAGGAACATCAGAGCTTTAGTTATACAGGGTTTGGGGTTTTCAGATCTATATGATAAAGTGTGAGGAACATCAGAGCTTTAGTTATACAGGGTTTGGGGTTTTCAGATCTATATGATAAAGTGTGAGGAACATCAGAGCTTCACCTCCTCCTGCACCACCTGCTTCAGTCTGGACCGGGTCATCTTGGGCTCCTGGGGGACAACAGATTTAAATTCATATGGACGGACCTTCATACATGCAGAGCGGGTCATACTGAACAGACACTCACGAACATGGGAAGATCCCGTGTCTCCTGGATGGCGGCTTTCATCATGGCCACCACGTGCTCATGGGTAATGACTTCCTGAAAGACAGAAGCTTCATGAATAAAACATGAAGGGAAACTTCACTGTGGATTATTACTGAATACGTAATAAATAAAGTTTGATGCTCTAATCAGTTCTCTTCTTAAATATTTAGAAATCAGCATCAGCACCGATTCTTCTGCACAGTGAAGTCGCATTCAGCGAGTTTCACAGACCCATCAGTACAGAGAAGCCTGGGGGTCAAAGGTCACAGGTCACGGGTCTGAAAGGTCACAGGTCTGAAAGGTCACAGGTCACAGGTCTGAAAGGTCACAGGTCACGGGTCTGAAAGGTCACAGGTCACAGGTCTGAAAGGTCACAGGTCACAGGTCTGAAAGGTCACAGGTCACGGGTCTGAAAGGTCACAGGTCACAGGTCTGAAAGGTCACAGGTCTGAAAGCTCACAGGTCACGGGTCTGAAAGGTCACGGGTCTGAAAGGTCACAGGTCACGGGTCTGAAAGGTCACAGGTCTGAAAGGTCACAGGTCACGGGTCTGAAAGGTCACAGGTCTGAAAGGTCACAGGTCACGGGTCTGAAAGGTCACAGGTCTGAAAGGTCACAGGTCTGAAAGGTCACAGGTCACGGGTCTGAAAGGTCACAGGTCTGAAAGGTCACAGGTCTGAAAGGTCACAGGTCACGGGTCTGAAAGGTCACGGGTCTGAAAGGTCACAGGTCACGGGTCTGAAAGGTCACGGGTCTGAAAGGTCACAGGTCACGGGTCTGAAAGGTCACGGGTCTGAAAGGTCACAGGTCACGGGTCTGAAAGGTCACAGGTCTGAAAGGTCACAGGTCACGGGTCTGAAAGGTCACAGGTCTGAAAGGTCACAGGTCACAGGTCACAGGTTTGATCCCAGCTCACATGCAGGATGGCGCGGACGTTGTGGGACGTCAGGTTGTGCCGTCTGGACTTCCTGTCCAGGTCGATGTCCAGCTGTCCCAGGTCGTCGTCGCTCGACTCGCCGGTCTCCATGATGGACAGCTCCTCCCACGGCCTTCTGGGAAATATCTCCTCTCCCGTGCTCAGTCCATCTGACCAGAAGAGGAAGAGACACTTGTACTATAAGTCTTGGCTCCGCCTCCTTTTTCCAGGTCTCCTGAATCACATGACCTACATACTGTACGCCCAATTAAACATGTCCAATTAAACATGTCATACTGTACCACTATGTACTGTGTCCGTCTCCTCCTGTCCGTCCCGTCTGGGGACACACAGCGTCTCCTCCTGTCCGTCCCGTCGGGGGACACACAGCGTCTCCTCCTGTCCGTCCCGTCTGGGGACACACAGCGTCTCCTCCTGTCCGTCCCGTCTGGGGACACACAGCGTCTCCTCCTGTCCGTCCCGTCTGGGGACACACAGCGTCTCCTTCTGTCCGTCCCGTCTGGGGACACACAGCGTCTCCTCCTGTCCGTCCCGTCGGGGGACACACAGCGTCTCCTCCTGTCCGTCCCGTCTGGGGACACACAGCGTCTCCTCCTGTCCGTCCCGTCTGGGGACACACAGCGTCTCCTCCTGTCCGTCCCGTCGGGGGACACACAGCGTCTCCTCCTGTCCGTCCCGTCGGGGGACACACAGCGTCTCCTCCTGTCCGTCCCGTCGGGGGACACACAGCGTCTCCTCCTGTCCGTCCCGTCGGGGGACACACAGCGTCTCCTCCTGTCCGTCCCGTCGGGGGACACACACCATGTTCTCTCTCTTCAGAACTTTGGACTGAAGGAGACAAACGTCTTCTGCTTCCAGGCTTCGCTTCTCATGATGCTGCAGGAGGAACAGCGCAGTTTGTCAAAGGCTGTGTGTGTGTGTGTGTGTGTGTGTGTGTGTGTGTGTGTGTGTGTGTGTGTGTCTGTGTGTGTGTGTGTGTGTGTGTGTGTGTGTGTGTGTGTGTGTGTCTGTGTCTGTGTGTGTGTGTGTGTCTGTGTGTGTGTGTGTGTGTGTGTGTGTAAAAACTATATTCCTAACTAATGATTGTGTTTTCAGACTCATCTAAGCAAAATTAGGCAGAGAAGTCAAAACTGTATTATCAAGTTAGATTTAAGACTTTTTTACTGACAGTGAAATGACATTTAAGAGCATTTAGCAACAGAAATAAACAGTGAAAACAGCTGTAGTCCCGTCAGTGTAGAACTCAAAAGAGAATAAATATATGAATAAAAAATATACATATCAGAATATACTGTAGGTCTGTGTGCCTGGGCTGAAAATAAACTGAATTCAACACGTAACGTTACGATGCTTCACTTAACGCTGGAGATCAGATCTAATGTGACTGAAGACATTTTAACACAAACTGCTGCGGATCAGTTTCTACAAAGCATCGCGACAACTAAACCCGTTTCACACGAGGGGAAGGGTTTAGTTTAACGTTAGTTTAGTTCGCTTTAATTTAGTTTAGTTCGCTTTAATTTAGTTTAGTTCGGTTTAACGCTAGTTCAGTTTATTTGATGTGAATGGGCAGCTGCTGCTGCTGCTGCTGTTGTTGTTGTTGTTGTTGTTGTTAGCTAGCACTAGCTGCCAGTGTTACGGCTAAAATAAGATATAATGTTAGGATAATAACTTATGATACGATGAAACTTTAATGCTGAAACTGACTCATTATCTTAACATCTATTAAAGTAACTGGACAGAAGATAAAATACAGACTCACCCTCACGCTCGCTCTGATAGCCATTAGCTGTTAGCTAAAGGACCGGCGTCAAGCTAGATGGAAAACACTCGCTTCTGGTGGACATTTTTCAAAATAAAAGTCGACTTTGTCTTCAGAGTCAAACAGGGAAAGTTTAAATAACTGTCACCTGAAGCAAAGACGTCATAGGATCTAAAATATCTGTTACAGAAATATAAAATAACTGTTACAGATATATAAGATAAATGTTATAAATGATTTATATATTTGTATATATATATATATATTATTTTGATTATTTATATCAGCTTACCTGCCTGAACCGAAAAGATCCTCCATCCCAGTACTTATTTACCAAAGGTGCCAAGTTGTACATATTTTAAATGCTTTTATGGATTTTTGTGATCTATTTTTTATTTGACAATTCAAAGTTTCACAGTTTAGAAAACAGCCTGACACCCCCGAATTATTTTATTTTGAAGGAAAAATCGCCAAACTGGAAATGTGGTTCCTGTTCCTCGTAGCTTGTCGTCACAGCTCGCAAAGGGCGCGTTTTTTTTATGTCACAGTGAAATGCGTCCCACCAGAACCGGGAAACTTGCTGGGTTCCGTTCAGAGCCACAAATTCAGTTTCATGTCAAAGACATTAAGCGAAGAATGTTGTGAGCGACCTTCCATGAAGAGGAGGACAGAGGAAAACCTTGAACCTGCAGGTTCCTCTTATCTCACATCAGCTTTCTGTCTGGAGCCTGGAGCAGCTGAAGGGTTCCATAGTTAGAACAGTCAAGGCAGCGGTTCTTGGTTCTTTTACAGGTTTATTGAAACAATACAGGTGTTGCAACCCCAGAATGGAGGAAAAGTAAAAAAATAAATAAATTCAATGCAGTTTTTCTAGAAAGATCTGAGTTCAGAAAAGTATTTTAAAAGCACATCAAATGGACAGTTAATATTTAGAATTCATATGACCACAGAAGTCTATTTACAGGAAGAGGAAACAGTTTCTTCTTCATTTGATCTGTACAGGAAGCTCCGCTGCCTTTGAGTTGGAAGAAACTTCAGTTTTAAGGAAATCCTCCAATGTTCGGCTGTCATTGTTTCTTTCATCTATTAACATTTATTATAATATGGTTGTCATGTGACTGTATCATCAGGTCATATGAGAATTTTTTATTTGTTGCCACTCCTCCCCACATCACACAATGCTTTGTCCTGGTCATGTACTGTATAATTAATCAAATGACTGCAGTGTGCGCTAAGCCTGGGACACATTAAAAGCTTTTTCTAATCATAAACCCTAACCCTAACCCTCAGCTCAACCCTGATCTACCCCGAACTACCCTGAACTACCCTGATCTACCCTGAACTACCCTGAACTACCCTGATCTACCCTGAACTACCCTGAACTACCCTGAACTACCCTGAACTACCCTGAACTCTCCTGGACTACCCTGGACTACTCTGAACTACCCTGAACTACCCTGAACTCTCCTGGACTACCCTGGACTACTCTGAACTACTCTGAACTACCCTGGACTACCCTGAACTCTCCTGGATTACTCTGAACTACCTGAACTACCCTGAACTACCCTGATCTACCCTGAACTCTCCTGGTCTACCCTGGACTACTCTGAACTACCTTGAACTACCCTGATCTACCCTGAACTACCCTGGACTACCCTGGACTACCCTGGACTACTCTGAACTACCTGAACTCCCCTGGACTACCCTGGACTACCCTGAACTACCCTGGACTACCCTGGACTACCGCCGACTCTGCCCGATTTCAAATCGTTGTCAAATCGGGCTTCAAAAACATGTGATGTGTCCCAGCCTTTAGTGAACAGCTTAATATTTGGGTCTAAGTTGATCTACCCTGAACTACCCTGAACTCCCCTGGACTACCCTGAACTCTCCTGGACTACTCTGAACTACCTGAACTACCTGAACTACCCTGAACTACCCTGATCTACCCTGAACTCTCCTGGTCTACCCTGGACTACTCTGAACTACCCTGGACTACCCTGGACTACCCTGGACTACTCTGAACTACCCTGAACTACCCTGGACTACCCTGAACTACCCTGAACTCCCCTGGACTACCCTGAACTCTCCTGGACTACTCTGAACTACCTGAACTACCCTGAACTACCCTGATCTACCCTGAACTCTCCTGGTCTACCCTGGACTACTCTGAACTACCCTGAACTACCCTGATCTACCCTGAACTACCCTGGACTACCCTGGACTACCCTGGACTACTCTGAACTACCTGAACTCCCCTGGACTACCCTGAACTACCTGAACTACCCTGAACTACCCTGAACTACCCTGAACTCCCCTGGACTACCCTGGACTACTCTGAACTACCCTGGACTACCCTGAACTACCCTGAACTACCCTGGACTACTCTGAACTACCTGAACTACCCTGGACTACCCTGAACTACCCTGGACTACCCTGGACTACCGCCGACTCTGCCCGATGATCTACTAACATGCATCTACCAACATGGATCTACCAACATGGATCTACCAACGTGGATCTAACATGGATCTACCAACATGGACCTAACATGAATCTACCAACATGGATTTAACATGGATCTACCAACATGGACCTAACATGGATCTGCCAACATGGATTTAACATGGATCTACCAACATCGACCTAACATGGATCTACCAACATCGACCTAACATTGATCTACCAACATGGATTTAACATGGATCTACCAACATGGATTTAACATGGATCTACCAACATGGATTTAACATGGATCTACCAACATTGATCTACCAACATGGATTTAACATGGATCTACCAACATGGATTTAACATGGATCTACCAACATGGATTTAACATGGATCTACCAACATGGATCTACCAACATTGATCTACCAACATGGACCTAACATGGATCTACCAACATGGATTTAACATGGATCTACCAACATGGATTTAACATGGATCTACCAACATGGATCTACCAACATTGATCTACCAACATGGACCTAACATGGATCTACCAACATGGATTTAACATGGATCTACCAACATGGACCTAACATGGATCTACCAACATGGACTTAACATGGATCTACCAACATGGACCTAACATTGATCTACCAACATGGACCTAACATTGATCTACCAACATGGATTTAACATGGATCTACCAACATGGACCTAACATGGATCTACCAACATGGATCTACCAACATTGATCTACCAACATGGACCTAACATGGATCTACCAACATGGACCTAACATGGATCTACCAACATGGATTTAACATGGATCTACCAACATGGACCTAACATGGATCTACCAACATGGATTTAACGTGGATCTACCAACATGGACTTAACATGGATCTACCAACATGGACCTAACATTGATCTACCAACATGGATTTAACATGGATCTACCAACATTGATCTACCAACACGGATTTAACATGGATCTACCAACATGGACTTAACATGGATCTACCAACATGGACCTAACATTGATCTACCAACATGGACCTAACATTGATCTACCAACATGGATTTAACATGGATCTACCAACATGGATCTACCAACATGGATCTACCAACATGGATCTACCAACATTGATCTACCAACACGGATTTAACATGGATCTACCAACATGGATCTACCAACATGGATCTACCAACATGGATTTAACATGGATCTACCAACATGGACCTACTAAGATTGCACAACTTCAAGTTCAGCATAGAAACAAGCGCTGTTAGACCTGAAGGTTTTTACTAAGACTAGAGAAATGAAGACTGGCACAGATAATTCATTAGAACTGAACCTGCAAATATAACTGATAGTCACATAGAACCCTAACCCTAACTGATACAGTCACATAAAACCCAGAACAGTTTCAGGCTTATCAAAGAGCAAAGTTCTGCAGTGGAGCTGAGCTGTTGCCCAAGAGACAAATGACAATAAACCTGCAACTCACATTGTGTTAGCCTATGATTAAATATCACATTGTATTACATTAAATATTTGATTTGCAAATTTATTCAGTATCAATTTCTTAGCTTAAATGTCATTGGTATTATATTCAGATGTCCTTCAATAAGGAGCAGAAAGATCTAAAATTCAGACAGTTGATAACTGATTATGAATTATTACTTCTAGAGTTTGTAATAGTGAACTTTAGAGTTTGTCTCACAGTGCAGCCAGAGTTCAGACTGGGAACCAGATCAATGGCTCAGTGGTGGATATATAAAATTATAGATATAGATAGATAGTTATAGATATATAAATAACTGTTGTAGATATATAGAATAACTGTTATAGATATAAAATAACATCGATATATAACATAACTGTTATAGATATATAACATAACTGTTATAGATATATAAAATAACTTATAGATATATAAAATAACTGTTATAGATATACAGTATAAAATAACTGTTATAGATATATAAAATATCTGTTACAGATACATAAAATAAATGTTATAGATATACAGTATAAAATAACTGTTAGCACAAAATTTAAGAATTTAAGAATAGAAAAGAAGTAACATATCAAATCAAATCAAAACTTCATATCAAATCTCCCAGTAAACTCCTGAATACAATGGACACATGGAATGGACTCATGTCTGTTCTAGATGTTGTGGTGCTATCATCGGTCTGTTCTACATGTTGTGGTGCTATGTGTGGTGGGCGGGGCTTGGTGAGGAGAGCTGTAAGAGATGTAAAGCCAAGGTGTGTTGATTGACAGATGATGTCATGATTGTGGGCGGAGTCATCCCTGTGCCCGCTCTCCAGTCTCCGGGTCGACTCCACTGTCCAGCTCTGACAGGAAGCAGGAAACAGTCTGTTACAGCCTGTCTGTTCTGTCTGTTACTGTCTGTTACCATCTGTTACTGTCTGTTACTGTCTGTTCTGTCTGTTACTGTCTGTTCTGTCTGTTCTGTCTGTTAATTATCGTCTGTTACTATCTGTTCTGTCTGTTACTGTCTGCACTGTGGGTTTATTATCGTCTGTTACTCTCTGTTCTGTCTGTTCCTGTCTGTTACTGTGTGTTACTGTCTGTTGTATTGCATTGTTTATTTAGATCCCCATTAACTGCTGCTCTTTCTGAGGTCCACATAAATATTATTGACAATACTTTTGTGAATTGATACCATACATACACATACATACATACAGTATATATACACATACATACATACATTAATAGTCCATTTAAATGTGATGTGATGTTATAACAGGCTAGTCCATTTAAATGTGATGTTATAACAGGCTAGTCCATTTCAATGTGATGTTATAACAGGCTAGTCCATTTAAATGTGATGTTATAACAGGCTAGTCCATTTAAATGTGATGTTATAACAGGCTAGTCCATTTAAATGTGATGTTATAACAGGCTAGTCCATTTAAATGTGATGTTATAACAGGCTAGTCCATTTAAATGTGATGTTATAACAGGCTAGTCCATTTAAATGTGATGTTATAACAGGCTAGTCCATTTCAATGTGATGTTATAACAGGCTAGTCCATTTAAATGTGATGTTATAACAGGCTAGTCCATTTAAATGTGATGTTATAACAGGCTAGTCCATTTAAATGTGATGTTATAACAGGCTAGTCCATTTAAATGTGATGTTATAACAGGCTAGTCCATTTAAATGTGATGTTATAACAGGCTAGTCCATTTAAATGTGATGTTATAACAGGCTAGTCCATTTCCTGCGTCAGTAAATAGAATCTTAGCATCTTCTTAAATTTTGTTTTGTGATCTTCTCTAGTTAGAAATACAGATAATGAATTCCAGTGCTTGGCAGCACGGTCTGTTCTGTCTGTTCTGTCTGTTACTGTCTGTACTGTCTGTTTATTATCGTCTGTTACTGTCTGTTCTGTCTGCTCTGTCTGTTTATTATCGTCTGTTACTGTCTGTTCTGTCTGTTCTGTCTGTTGCCGTCTGTTACTATCTGTTCTGTCTGTTTATTATCATCTGTTACTGTCTGTTCTGTCTGTTACTGTCTGTTCTGTCTGTTAATGTCTGCACTGTCTGTTTATTATCGTCTGTTACTGTCTGTTCTGTCTGTTACTGTCTGTACTGTCTGTTCCGTCTGTTACTGTCTGTTATCGTCTGTTACCATCTGCTTATTATTGTCTGTTACTGTCTGTTACTGTCTGTTGCCATCTGTTACCGTCTGCTACTGTCTGTTGTCTATTACAGTACGTCTATTACAGTCTGTTACTATCTGTACAGTCTGTTACCGTCTGTTATTATCTGTACAGTCTGAACTGTCTGTTACCGTCTGTACTGTGTACTGTCTGTTTATTACCGTCTGTTACTGTCTGTACTGTCTGTTACTGTCTGTTACTGTCTGTTCTGTCTGTTACCGTCTGTTACTGTCTGTTCTGTCTGTTACTGTCTGTTACTGTCTGTTCTGTCTGTTACCGTCTGTTACTGTCTGTTGTGTCTGCTCACCCATGCTGTCCTCAGTGTGTCTGTGCTGCAGGTTTGGCAGGTTGCTCCTGTCAGTAGCAGCTGAATCTAAATCCATGTGGCTCGCTGCAGGAGACAGAAACACTCAGCTGTTTGAAAGTCAACAGGCTCGGTGTGATGCAGAATGATGATGTCGTGTTTCACTGTATAATGTTGACTTTGTGCTCAGATGTTTACTGCATGAGCAACAACTTCTGAGGATGCTGCCCCATGATGCACTGCAACTGCATAACCGCCATGGCTGTGTGTCACATCTAGAACAGATGACAAAGTGATTTGTTTTGTTCAGACTGACTTCAGACTGAACGTCCATCTGGTTCCACTCCATTATCCAGCTGAGGTTTCCTCCTCGTTAGCCGTTTTCTGTGTTGGGGGGGGGGTTTGATTTTCCCTGAACCAATCACTGGCGACCGACGTATCTGAACCAATCACTGGCGACCAACGTATCTGAACCAATCACTGGCGACCGACGTATCTGAACCAATCACTGGCATATCCGGCCACTCTGAGGTTACTTGCTGAATGCTGATGATTTACTAACTTAGGAATGATTTACATTCCTAACCAAGAATGTTGGTTTTTGACAAAAATATCGTCTTTGCAAAAACTTTCAAACTTTCCTGCCCACAAAGGCTCTGATTGGCTCAACATGCCGTTGATGAGGGAAACATCAGACGTTGAATCACTCAACAAAATCTGAAAAGTGGGCGGGATGATTCAGGAGTCCCATTTCAATCGACTACAAATTGTGAGCTTGTAATTATAAGGTTTTTTTTTTTAATCAAAAATGAGTTCTTAATCTTTGAATGTTACTTTGTGTTGTTTTGTGGTGTTATATTTAAGAAAGAACAGTTTGGGCTTAAATATTTAAAAAGATAAAAAGTTCTACCTCATTTCAGGATGGTATTATTAGGTTCTATTTTCCATCCAATCACAAAATTTAACATTTCAGTAAGGTCCAATCAAAATCCTTTCAGCCATGTCCTGTCAGAGGCTAGCTTATGTACCCTGAAAGGGTAGAAATAATGGCAGGATAGGAAAAATAGGAAAAAATTTTAAGTTAATGAAGGCATCACTCCTAGACTCCCGTGTAAACAGATGGTTTACACGGGAGTCTAGGAGCAGAATACTGTTAGTTGCCTTGTTAACACTAATTACAACAGGAACAAATATCACAAACAGGAAACTCACCAATAGCCACTTGTGATTGATGGGGAATGCAGATGTTCTGATTGGTGCGTAGTGGTGGAAGGGGTTCTGAATAGACAGTGCTGACAGGCTGGTTGTTGGCAGAGGGGCTGAGGTCACTCCAGTATGGTCCAATGGCAGAGGAGGCTGCTGATACGTCTGTCAAAGGTCAAATTAAGAGGAAACAGGAACAAATTAAAAGTCTTTCTCAGTGTGTTCGTCTCCATGACACTTCTGATGCAATATCTATTGGCCTAAGTACAACTCCTAAAGAAAAGAACACAAAGATGGAGGCCAGATAATAATCTCTGTATTTTACTTGCCAACTGAGGATGCAATGGATGGTGACTTGACCCATTTTCATTTTTCATTAATTTAATGAAAAATTAATGAATGAGAAGCAACAAGATTCATTGTGAGAACAACGCATCATGTTCAGTGCTGTAGTCTATAGTACAGACAGTTGAAACAGCAGGGAAAATTAACAGCTGTGTCTTAATTGATTGTGCAAACACGCGGTCCATGTCGAACTATTCTCTGCTCTTCAGTCCATCTCCAACTGTAAAGATGCTCTCTCTCATCTCGAGATTATCTCTCCACTCTTACATATTCCACATGTACGGAAGAGTGAACCCACCTGAATCAGGTGACTGGTGGATGATTCTTCTGATTCAGACACACTGGCCTTGCCAGATACATCCAAGCCTTGCCCTTATCAAGCACAGGTGTGGCATTACTGTTTTTTTGATTTTCACCTTGAGAAGCAAAGGTAGATGACAAAAGAGTTAAGAAGCTAAGTTAAGATAGCAGCAGTATCCACTTACCTAGTGTAAGGTGAGGGTGCTTGTCCATGTGGCAGCCTCCTTGGATTGCTGTTATCTGAAACATATTGCTCAAGGTCTTTATGATCACTTTCTGTAGTGAACCTTAGGCTGGATACCGTGGGCGGCTGGGTTAGGGTTAGGGCCTGTGGTGGATCAGGCCCTAGCTGCCCTAGTGTCCCTGTCTACATCAGTTTTGGCCAAAGCAGTTGCCCCAGTAGAAACTGCAGCACCATGGATGCCCTCCTTGCAAAAATACAGAGCCATGGCGGTGCAGACGCGATTGGCGAACACAGGAGCCTGTACCTGCGCCAGCAGATGCATGAGTTACAGAATATGTTTTAATTGCTTTTTGGTTCAACCATTGGCCCTGTATTTGTGTATTGGACAGTAATGCGCCTGGTGAACTGAAGCTATGTCAAGCTCTACAGTGAAGTAAGTGATGATATTTTGAACACAATCAATCGTCATGATGGCATAAACTAGGAAAATAATACCCAGGTTGCAAATAACGGGAATTATCCTTTAATGGCAATGAAGCAGGAGACTTTCAGGACCCTCTACAGGAGAGAGAGACAGCTGGTCCTGCCTCCTGGGCCTTATGGCAGCAGTGTTTCAGGTGGTTACGTTAGCGGTGCTGTATATGCAGCCTGAGAAAGGTGCCTCTTGGGTCTTGAGGCTGAGCCCATAGAGGTCCCTGCAGAGCCAAGTGTGATTCAAGCAAAGGCTATGTATAGCCTTTCAGTGGTGGCAGCACCCAGGAGATGTAGCGCAAGGCATCACTCTGAGCCCAGTGAGCCTTCGGCAGCTGATCTCTACAGATGCTTCCCTGGAGGGTTGGGGGGCAGGTTGAGGACAGTTCACCACATTTCCTGCCATGGCTGCAGCATCATAATGTTCTGCTCTGTAGGCAGAGCAGTAGGCACTGTGTACATCTACAGCAGACTGGCTGCCCAGAGGCAATTTGTTCACCTCCAGGGAGGCGACACATTGGCCACGATTCTTCTCCCTGGGGAGGGATGACCTCTCAGGACCAATGCGCTGGCACATCAATGCCCCCAGGGCCTTCTTTATACCTTCCCTCCATTTGGCTTCCTTTCCCCCATCCTTCAGAGTGTGCAGGCAGAGAAGGTGGGCCTGATCTTGGTTGCAATGAATTGGCCCCACATGGTGTGGTTCTCAGTGATACCACCCATGTTGGACCAGACACCATGGAAGCTTCCAATCTGGGCAGACCTGTTGCCCCAGGTAGGGGCGTCCCTGATTCACCCTTCCTCAAGGGAAGGGGCTCTGGGTCTCACCCCTGAGAGGACCGAGATATTAGCCTTGGCACTGCTGGAATCTGCTGTCAGGACCATGCAGGGGGTTTGGGCAGCCTTGACCAGGGCAGCCTACTACTACAAGTGGGGTGTGTTTGCATCGTAGTGTGGGGCACACCGGGTGGAGCCCCTCTCATGCAGCTCCAGAGATCCTGCATTTTTTACAGGAACAGCTGGAGGCAGGAAAATCCTCAACTACTCAATCGCAATCAAAGCTGCCCATGTTGGGGACTGTAAGCTTGCTGGTAGCTGCTGCGACTTTATTTCCCAGTTCCTCAAAGGGGCTCAGAGGCTAATGGCCCATAGGAGGCAGATTTCTGCCTGTGGGACCTGGACAGGGTTCTGGGGGCGTTACAGCAGCTCCCCTTCGAGCCTCTTGAGTCCATAGACCTGAAATGGCTGTTTTTAAAGGCATACTGAGTAGAATTTACCCCCTTGAAATAGCATAAACTCATCCAAAAATTATCCTACTCAATCATGACTTATGGTCCATTAGTAGTCTATGACAGTGTGTGTGTGACAGTGTGTGTCAGAGAGCCTGCCTTCTGCCAGGATCTTCTTATTTCTGAATGTTCGGGACGTTGCAACCAAAACCACTGCTAAATCGTTTTATATCTAAAAGCCTCGGTGGCTGTGGTAGCGGTCCCGAACTCTAAAACAGAGCAACTGGTCAGAGCTAGTGTGTATCATGACCTGGCAGCTAGCTACTGTTAGCGTAGCTTTGTTGTAGTAGAAAAGCTGATAGCTAAGCTAACCGGCACCTACCATTCCAACAGAAAACAGGCCAACTCTGCATCGCTCTTCATGCCCATCCTCTCCTTCAATACTCTCCAACGGGTGAACAGATTTGTTTTGGAACAAGACTTGTCTGCTTGGCCTTTTGCCTCGCTGTACTTTTTTTTTTACTATTTTTTACCGTTCTGGCAACCGCAGGGAGGAGGGGTCAACTTTGAAATTTGTGTTTACAAGCCACAAGCAGTAAAATCCTTCAAGACTGCTTTCTTGCTGGCAGTGACCTCAGCCCAGAGACTGGGGGAGCTGCAGACCCTGTCCATCCATGACAGTTGCTGCAGGTTCTTACCAGATGATGCAGGGGTCATCTTGCGCCCCCAACCCAGCATTCCTCCACAAATCGCTCTCCAGGTCCCACATCAATCAGTCTGTTGACCTGTGACCATTCTTCTCCCCTTAGGAACCCAAGGGTGCCAGCAGAATACACCAGACACACAGAGTGCAGAGAAACTGACCGGTTGTTTGTCTGTTTCAAGCAGCGTTCCTGGAGCACGGCGACTTACGGCGCACTGTGCGGACATTTTTTTAGATTTTACTGATTGAATGTTGTAGCCAACACCTCCTTTGGAGAGATGGTGCTTGGCACAACCTGACACTAGCAGTCGAGTCGAGAGACTGTCTCTCCACCTACAGGCTGCTCAGAGACAGATCCAAATAAAAAATAACCGCTAATGCCACACCTGTGCAGGTGTTTATAGGGGTGGGACCCTGGGTATGGCTGGTAAGGCTGGTGTGTCTTTTTATCCAGATCACCTGATCCAGGTGGGATCATTCCCCTGTACTTATGGAATATGTAACAGAGTGGTAGATAGATTCTTCATTCAGAAAACCACAGTTACATCGTAACCAGATGTTCTCTGTTCTTCGGTCCAACTCAAACTGTAAAGATGTTGGGCCTCATTCACGAAACTTTTCTTAAATTGTTCTTACTTTTGTTCTTAAGAAACATGCCTACGCAAAACCAACGTGGGATTCATGAAGCATGCGCAGAGTCTCGATTTTTGCGTATTCCAGGTGTATCTGATGATGAATGCCACTTCTTCCTTAATTGGATGCACGTGCCTGTTGATGCTGATTAGCTTAGGTAGACACCCTGGCAACTCCATATAAGGCCTGCTGTCTTAAGGGTCGTGTGCAAATGGAAAGCATTACTGGAGTGGTGGAGAATGGCAAACAGACCCAAGAAGAAAAATTCAAACTCTGAAATGTGTTGTTGTTGGGAGTGAGAGAAAAAAAATATAGGCTATATACTTTTTAAAAGTGTAAGCAGTGGAGTGACAGCATCTGAGAAAGAAAACATGGCAAGAAACACACACCTTGAATTAAATTAAAAAGAAACGGTTTGACTTAGAATCTAAAAAGCGAGGGTCCAGTCATCAGCAGAGTTGGACACTGGTTTAATTCAAGCAGCATCTCCATCTGATGGTAAGCTCAGACTTTAGGCTTTATAATAATATTGTTGGTTTTGACTGTAGCTCTTGACAGGAGCTTTCTTCCTGCGGTGTCCAAGCATCCAAAGTCCTTCCAGCTCAGTGTGCTGCGCTCTGTGGCGGAGCGAGTATGATATATACGTATGATAACATGATCGCTGCTGAGGGGTCTGAAGGTTTATCAGGTGTGTCATTAGCCATGTGGTCAAGGCAGAACCTCTATCACCTAGAGACAAACTAGTTAGTCTTGAGACTCTGGTTAATTTAACTTCCATTCAGTCCAATATGCAGCGTGCGTCTCCAGCAGCAGCTGGTCCAGACCCCCTGCTGCTCTGCAGCACCGAGTCGTGGCTCTAATCACTTCATGCGTAACGCCCCACGCATGTTTCCAAACACACACAAATCTGATCGTACGCACGTTTCGTGAATGAGGCCCATTGTCTGTTCTGCTGAACTGGAAAGATGTTCTCTGTTCTTCTGTTGAACTGGCACTTGGTTGAGAAGCTGGACTTCATCAATGCATTCTGGACAGACTTGGTAACCTCTCAGCGTATGTTAAGCCCACAGCTAGAATGTAGTATATTTGATTCAGAGCTTAGCTTTGGCTCCCGGGTAAAGAGGATTCAGTTCAGTTCCTATCAGGCTGCAAACTAAAGCTTTGCAGGCTTTCATGTTCTGAACAGCCTGCCTGAGGACTCTGGGTCATCTTTAAATCCATCTTAAAACCATCTTTTATAGAAAAACATTTAAATAATTGTTTTACTTCACTCACCTATTGTGGTTTACATTACATTTTTTCTGTTGTTTTGGCTCTGCTTTTATTCTGTATTGGGCTTTTTATTATCTTTACTTCCTTATCTCTATACAGCACTTTGTTTTGAAAAGTATCATATAGAATAAAATGATGATTATTATTATTATTATTATTATTATTATTATGTAGGGCCATGATGTGGACCTATGAGGTGTTGCCATCATAGGGCTATGATGTGGGAGTATGTAACTAAACAGACTATAGTGTTGTGGAACCTTTAACTTGGCGATGCGTGCCGATGAATCCTGTTGAACCGGTTTTTAGAGAAAATGGTAGGCGGCTCTGCCACTTCCTCAAAGCCGAACAATACCTCAACATCATCACTAACACCACCTCAACATCATCACTAACACCACCTCAACATCATCACTAACACCACCTCAACATCATCACTAACACCACTGAAAGGCTGAGCTCGGCCAACAGATGAATCCACTGGTTCTAATTTCTGAAACAACACTGTAAAGTCTGATATGTGACAGCAGCCTGTTGAAACAGGCTAGAAAAAAACAATTAATAATAGAAATACAGTGGACACCACAGCATGAAGGGATAGCCTTGGTCTCTGATCAGCAAGCACTGACTCTGGTGATTTGGTTATTGATTGGTTGATTGATTGTTAATCTTTATTAGCAATGCTAGTGCAAGCAGAAAGCCTTTGAAGTCCAGAGGTTGTGCTGTATGCAAAGTGTCAGTTCTGCTGAACAGAGGAAACAAAGACAGCTTTTATTCCCACTGATCTTTTTTTCTTCCATTATATTAATAACCAACCCACTGTTTCGATAGACTCACGACACAAATTTATTATTAAAATTAATAAAACAAATTCTTTAACCCTTACCATGACTAACCACGTCGGTCCTGTCATGAATTTTAGTGCTCCTGTATGGAGAAACCAAAAACCTGCCAGTTTAATGCTACCGACCTACAGTATAACATGACTTTAGATCTTTTGTAAATCTTGAAGAGCCACCATTCAATTCTGCCAAATAGGCTACTAGTCAATAACATTTCGATTTTTAATATTGGATCGTCATTTCTTCCCACAGTCTTCTTCCACCAAAATATACGGGCGGTAGCGAACAGTATGAAGAAAGAAATAAAGAGCTGTGGCTCAAATTTACCAGAAGACCTTAAAGGACTTAACTCATTTTCTCAAAGTAACTTTAAACTGACTGCGCGGGACTTTCTCTCCATACGAAGTTAAATTATATTAGAAACCTTTATACATCAATCAGACTTGAAGACAACAGTGCTGAAACTGTAGCAGACATAATTATAAAATATGACCGAAGTACGGCTCCATGTCACATAAATAATTTATATTAACTGACCGTATTTGTTTCTTCGCAGCCTCCTGAACGGACAGTTTTCTCTGATGCGGAGCAGACAGGAGGCTTTCCTCCTTACAGGCAGAGTCTCCATGGAAAATACAACTTTGTTCAATAAAACATGCGATAAAGACAAGTTTACTGACGTAAACCGAGTTTCTGACTGACAAGTTACAGTGTCAAGCCAGACAAAATGAAACACACCGGAGCCTTCAAAATAAAACCCATACCGACGAACAGAAGGTGTTTGAGGAGCTTCTGCCGTAAATGAACAAGCAAAATGTTCTTTTCACAATAAAGCCATAACACAAAGGCGACGGGAGATTTTCACACAGCCTACTAAACTTATAAATTCATTATAAAAATCATTTCAATCTTCAGTGGCACAGCTGGCACAGAGCCAATCTCTGGTGTCAGTTCAGCCAGAATCAATCACTGACTGTTTAATTCATATTCTTTTTTCAGTCACTGGGTTTTAAATGGGGTTATATTTTACAATTTTATTTTGAAGGCCAAATCGCCGAACTTCTGGTCGTACTCGGTCTGTCTGCGGGAGCTTGACAGCTCCAAATGTTTCCTGTCCTCCGACAAAAATGTCACCAGTTCGACCAGTTCAGCTGAAGTTGATCAGGTTTATATTACAGGCTTCATCTTATAGGAGAAAAACATGTTCTGTATGGCGTTTCTATCTGTTATTTAATTTAATTCAGTTATTTAATTTAATTTAGTTAATAGGCTGCTTGCATGGTATTTTTAAGTTTTCCATATTGTAGTTTTCTATAATGTATTACAGGATTATTGGTTCTGTTCCACAAGGGAAGATACAACAAATATGAATAAGATACAAAAAACGTTCATGTTGAGTAGAGTGTTTAATGCATTATAAAGTAGATATTACAAAAATATATCCAAAAATAGCCCAGACTAACGGAAATACACAAACTAATTGATCTAGTTAGAGTCCAGTAGCTGGTGATGAAACATAGAAAACAATCAAATCTAACAGAACCAATCTGTTCTACTGTGTTCTACTGTGTTCTACTGTGTTCTATTCTACTGTGTTCTACTGTGTTCTATTCTACTGCAGAGAAACTCTTGAAGCAGACAGACTGGATCTGAAACTAACACACTGACATCTTCAGTGTTCAGGTTCTACCAGATAAAACCTTTGGCAAACATTTGGTACAACCTGTTTAAGTTGGATCACCATAACAACAGCCAACCATTGTCACTGTTGGATCACCATAGCAACAGCTATTGAATTGAAAAAGATAGGATGTTGGCATCCAGCTGTTTCCCAACTAATTATTTCAGTTTTCAGTTAAATTTCAACATGCTGTGAAACTAAATACCCCCCCCGCCCCCCCGCCCCTCCTCCTCCTCCTCCTCCTCCTTCTCCTCTATCCCCAGAACCTCTGTCTGCCAGCGGGGGGGGGAGGCGGGTCTGGAGGCGTTTCCATGGCGAAGATGGATCCTGCAGCCTCCATGGTGAAGATGAAGTAGATGTTTGCTGCCAGCATGGCGACGCTGGGCAGGAAGGAAAGACCGAAACCAAATCCTCGAACACTGCTGCCAAGAGCCGCACAGAGCCAGTACAGCAGCCTGGGGACACACACACACACTACTGAACACTGCTGAACACTACTGAACACTACTGAACACTGCTGAACACTACTGAACACACACTGCTGAACACTGCTGAACACTACTGAACACAAACTGCTGAAGACTACTGCTGAACACTGCTGAACACTACTGAACACACACTGCTGAACACTGCTGAACACACACTGCTGAACACTGCTGAACACTGCTGAACACTGCTGAACACTACTGAACACTACTGAACACTGCTGAACACACACTGCTGAACACTGCTGAACACACACTGCTGAACACTGCTGAACACTACTGAACACAAACTGCTGAAGACTGCTGAACACACACTGCTGAAGACTACTGCTGAACACTGCTGAACACTACTGAACACACACTACCGAACACTGCTGAACACTACTGAACACAAACTGCTGAAGACTGCTGAACACACACTGCTGAAGACTACTGCTGAACACTGCTGAACACTACTGAACACACACTGCTGAACACTGCTGAACACACACTGCTGAACACTGCTGAACACTGCTGAACACTACTGAACACTACTGAACACTGCTGAACACACACTGCTGAACACTGCTGAACACACACTGCTGAACACTGCTGAACACACACTGCTGAACACTGCTGAACACTGCTGAACACTACTGAACACTGCTGAACACTACTGAACACACACTGCTGAAGACTACTGCTGAACACTGCAGAACACTGCTGAACACTGCTGAACACACACTGCTGAAGACTACTGCTGAACACTACTGAACACACACTGCTGAACACTGCTGAACACACACTACTGAACACTACTGCTGAACACTGCTGAACACTACTGAACACACACTGCTGAACACTGCTGAACACTACTGAACACACTACTACTGAACACTGCTGAACACTACTGAACACTACTGAACACACTACTGAACACTACTGAACACACTACTGACCACTACTGAACACACACTGCTGAACACTACTGAACACACACTACTGAACACTACTGAACACACTACTGAACACTACTGAACACTACTGACCACTACTGAACACACACTACTGAACACTACTGAACACACACTACTGAACACTGCTGAACACTACTGAACACACACTGCTGAACACTACTGAACACACACTACTGAACACTACTGACCACTACTGAACACACACTGCTGAACACTACTGAACACTACTGAACACACACTGCTGAACACTGCTGAACACACACTACAGAACAAACTACTGAACACTGCTGAACACACACTACTTAACACTACTGAACACTGCTGAACACTGCTAAACAATACTGAACACACACTGCTGAACACTACTCAACACTGCTGAACTCACACTACTGAACAAACTACTGAACACTACTGAACACACTACTGACCACACTACTGAACACTTGAACACACACTGCTGAACACTACTGCTGAACACTACTGAACACACACTGCTGAACACGAACAGCTGAACACTACTGCTGAAGACTACTGAACACTACTGAACACACACTGCTGAACACTGCTGAACACTGCTGAACACACACTACTGAACACTACTGAACACACACTACTGAACACTACTGAACACACACTACTGAACACTACTGAACACACACTGCTGAACACTGCTGAACACTGCTGAACACTACTGAACACACACTGCTGAACACTACTCAACACTGCTGAACACACACTGCTGAACACTACTGAACACACACTACTGAACACTACTGAACACACACTACTGAAAACTACTGAACACACACTACTGAACACTACGGAACACTATTGAACACACACTGCTGAACACTACTGCTGAACACTACTGCTGAACACTACTAAACACACACTGTTGAACACTGCTGAACACACACTGCTGAACACTGCTGAACACGACTGAACACACACTACTGAACACTACTGAACACACACTACTGAACACTACTGAACACTATGGAATACTATTGAACACACTGCTGAACACACACTGCTGAACACTACTGCTGAACACTACTCAACACTGCTGAACACTGCTGAACACACACTGCTGAACACTACTGCTGAACACTACTCAACACTGCTGAACACACACTGCTGAACACTACTGAACACTACTGAACACACACTGCTGAACACTACTGAACACACTGCTGAACACTACTGAACACTGCTGAATACTACTGAACACTACTGCTAAACACTACTGCTGAACACTACTGGACACTGCTGGACACGGCTGAACACTGCTGAACACTACTGAACACTGCTGAATACTACTGAACACTACTGCTAAACACTACTGCTGAACACTACTGGACACTGCTGGACACTCCTCAACCCTCCTCAACACTCTCGTCTCAACAATCTCATCTGACAGATTTTCTACTTTCTGTGTTTTTTTGATTTTTTTAATCACGTTCTATGTTTTATGTAAATGAGCTGAGCTGAACTGCAGTCAGACACTTTCATCTTACCGTCCGAGGGCGAAGACGACGGTCAGCAGAGGAACCAGCTTCAGCTGCTCCTGGCTCAGGTACATCGCCATGACAGCCAGCTGCAGGAAGTAGATCAGGAACAGGGAGGCGGAGTCAGACACAAAGCGCCGGTGGACGTTTACGTCCCGGACCTCCGCCTTCCCCCCGTCCTCCAGCTGAGGCTGGACCTCACCCGTCCTGAGCCGGCTCACACCCAGCACCAGCCATCCTGCAGGAGGAGGGAGGGAGGGAAGGAAGGAGGGAGGGAGGGAGGGAGGGGGAAGGAAGGAAGGAGGGAGGGAGGGGGAAGGAAGGAGGGAGGGAGGAGGGAAGGAAGGAGGGAAGAAGAGAAGGAGGGAGGGAGGGAAGAAGGGAAGGAGGGAGGGTGGGAGGGAGTTTAACAATCCCCATTAGTTCTGTTCTTATTCATATTTTATTTGTTTATTATTATATTATATATATATATTTTTCTTTGCTGTATCCTGTTTACTGCTGCAACCATTTCCCCAC